>NC_068386.1:1295693-1365693 GCF_023724105.1 Carassius gibelio | reverse complement strand
AGACATGACTTCAGCAAGGATTTACATCATACATCAGATATTCAGGAATCTCCTCTGCTCCAACTCAGGCACTTCTTGTGTTCATCAGCTGTTTTGTGATTTACAGAATGAGAACAGAGATAATGTTGGTCATTGCTGACCGTTTACATGAAGACATCAGCTTCCTTTGGATATTTCTCAAACGAGTTTTGAATTTTAAATCATGCTTTCATGGATATTTGTTATTTGATCGAGTGTGATGGAATGATTTAGAGACAAATCAAAATCACAAAACAGGATGCAAAGTGATACTGACAACCCTATAAAATAGAAATCAATTATCAATAAAAAAATAAAATAAAATAAATAAATAATTGTATATATATATATATATATATATATATATATAATTATATATATAATTATAATTTATATTATATTGTATTATTATTATTTTTTTATATACACACTTTGGGGCAAGAAATTGAAATAATTCAGATTTTTTTTATGTTTTTTGAAAAAAGTAGTATTGTGAAATATTACCGTATAAAGTAACTATTTTCTATCATCACTATATTTTAAAATCTAATTTATTTCTGAATTTTTCAGTTTCATTTCTGCAGTCTTCATGATCTTCAGAAATCATTCAGACATAAACATAAGAATATCTTTATTATAGCGAACATTCGACCGCTAGTGAAAATACACATATTTTACAAATTATAATTGAAAGATTAGAACTAGGGACCCAGATAAAAATAAGATAAAGACAGCAATCAAACCATTTGAAAGATTTGATGGAGTATATACAGACATGTATGATGGGGTCATGAAATATACTGCATAGAAGTGATATTATATGATGCTCTCAGATAGGGTTTAGTGTACTCTTCCAGTATTTTTTCTAATATTCGTGAATCTCAGGTGAACGGTGCTGCTCTGTAGCTTTTCTGGAGAAAAAAAAAAAGGCTATTTCTCTTTGGTGAGACCCTGCCATGGACTGAACGTCTCCCTCGTCCCCGAGGAAATATCACCACTGCCAGTTTGAATGCTAAAATATCCTTTATGTTTAAAAATAAAAACTATATGAATATAAACATTTTACTGTATGATTATACTGTGTATGCATATTTATCATGGTTTATACATATGCATTTTTATATATATATATTTTAATAAAATACAGCTAATGCATTTGACATCTGGCTTTTCCTTCTCTCAATTTTCACATTTTTTTATTTTTTCAAAATCATATTTTAAAAGCAAATAAATGGCAAAACTATTTTAACTGCATGCGCCATGCATAATCAATGCGTTATGATGATGTAACGAGGCAAAAAAAAATTTTAATTAGTCCTACATGGTTTATTTTTCGTTGATGTAAATTTTATTTTATTATTTTTTTACTTGATCAGAAAAGTATGAAACTCGGTTAAGGTTTTGCCACTCAATATGTGAACATGAAACTATTCCTTAAATATAATTTAGTACAAATAAAAACCCCTAAAAAAATCTAAATGTTGAAAAAATTATATATACAGTACATTCATTTTGTTAACATAATGAAACAATATATGTATTTTTGACCGCCACACGAAATTATTCATTAAAACCAATAGAATATCTAACAAAATCGGTTTCCAGAACATTCTCCTTCATCGTTCCTGGCTGGTGGAATTCCTCCGATCCGGAATAATGAATCCCTGACGATTTTTAAACGACAGCTAAAAACTCATCTCTTTCGAAACTACTTGGTTTCTCTTTCTAGCTTGTACTTATTTAAACAATGTCTAAAACTTGGTATTTCAAGCACTTCCTGTGTGTGTTTGCCTCTTTAAGAAGAATCGCTTTATGTATCCCCCAATTGTAAGTCGCTTTGGATAAAAGCTTCCGCAAAACGACTAAATGTAAATGTAAAATTTCAGTTTGTCACACTTATGGAACTTTCTGATCACTTTACAAGACATGAACCATACGTTTCTTCACGGACTGTCCTCCAGAAACCCCATCTTAAAGGAAATACTTGAGATATAATGCAGCTCCTTCAGGATTCAGCAAGATATTTGAGTCTTTTTATTTTTACTATGACTCTTGTTGCTCCAATACAACATCTAAAGCTTTCTGTGAACTTGTTTCGGTGCATTTGAGAAGTGCATATAGAAAACAAGGTCTTAACGCGATGTGTCGGAGTAGAACTGCTTATAAGACGCTTATTTGAGCACGGGCCAGTGAGGATTTAATCGGGGGCCAAATAAGGACCCCAACCGGGCCACACAATGACAGTGGTGAAAAGCAAGGGGAGGGTCGGAGAAATGCAAATGTACCTACTTTGTGCTGCGCGAGAGAACCTCCTCTGCCATTGACAAGTGGCTGCTTCCAGTGGGAGTGGATGGAAGTTAGAAAATAATGCCAGTTTAGCGTCGCCACTTTCACACGCTCACCCGCATTCCTTCCTCTGCGCGCCACCGCGCAGCGCGACGGAGACGCGCGACACTGTGACGCGCCGCATCGCTGAAGGTAAGAGAGCGATATCTACAATCCACCACCTGACAATCTCAGCATGCACGTTGTTAAACACGGGCCTAAGATGACAAAACGGACCGTGCAAACCGTTTTTAAAATCTCAAATAGTGTAAAAAACATTGATCGGTTTTGCTGAGACTTTAGACCAGCAGCAAGTCATCTTAAAGCGTTGTTTCAGCAGGGAAACTTTATGTTACATGCAGTGCATGTTTTGAAAAGCTTGGTTTTGATGATTTATTTGGGTAAAATGATAGATTGAAATACCATCCAGGCCGATTAATCGGACGATATTTGGTTATTTTGAGACTTTATTTATGCACAATTTTATAGATACCCGATGTCTGTCTCAAAACCTAAATGTAGCATTGCTGGATAGTGTACAAATTACTGTTTCAAATGTTTGGCTAATGTTTTCTAGGTTATAAAACTCTTCTCTTAACTTTAAAATGTTTTTGTTTATTCTTGGTTATGCAAATGATGAGTGAACATTCCATGTTATCATTTTGCAAACATTATGGGAATGTTACTTTTAAATGTTATTTGAAACATGAGGCAACATTTAAATAAAGTCAGACAAATGTTTATAGGAAATAATGTTTTAGTGCTAAAGTATTGGGAACACGTTCTATTAATAACATTTTAAAAACGTTAGACAAGTGTTTCAGGAAAAGTTTATTTATGTGTAAGTAATGTTTATAGCTAAAGTTTTAAGAATATTATCGGGTAACTTTGACAAACATTTTAAAAAAACATTATATGTATGTTTCAGGAAAACATTTTTCCATTTATAAATATATAAAAAAGTTACATATATTAATATCTAAAGTTTTGAGAACTATTGTTAATTATTAAAGACCAGATTATGTTGACAAACGTTCCATAATGATGTTAATATTTAAAAGATGTTAAATTAATATTTCAGAAGCAATGTATAAATAATGTTTTTGTGGAAAATTTATTATTAAGGACAGGATAACTTTTTCTAATTTTACTGTTCAGAATGTAACCAAAATATCAGCTAAAGTTCCCTTTTATTTTTATTAATATTGTGTAAATGTTGTGTAAAATTTGTGTGCATATCCTATATGATCATTAATTTTATAGAGTATATATTAGTGCTGTTAAATAGCTTAATCACATCCAAAAATAAAAGTTTGTGTTTACATAAAATATGTGTGTGTACTCTATATATATAAATGCACACACACGCATGTGCATATTTAAGAAAAACATGTTATGTTTATATATTAAATATATTTATATATAATTTAAATATAAACATATACATGTAAATAAATGTAAATGTTTTAAGATGTGTGTATTTATATACACAGTACACACACATAATGTGTAAACAAACTTATATTTTGGATGCGATTAATCGCGATTAATCGATTTGACAGCATTAATATGTGATGCACTGCATCATCCATCTGCTCTCCAAACATCTGCATCAGCTGTTATGAGCGTATTTGTTCCCAGAGATGTTTCGCTGCTTGTCCCATTCATGCATCTTCTTACTCTCATAGAGACACTTGTGCTAGTTTGCACGACTAAGCCTTTCTTAGGAAAATGTGATTATCTGCAGGCCTGACTCGCATTGAGACGCACGCATGAGAAAAGCTCTGCAACACAATAGAGGCGCTGGGAGTTTGTCTGAGAAAGAGAACAGCTTAGATTTTCCAATAATAATGGCCTGTCTGAAGAGAAGAGAATTCACTTACAGTGCTGGACACGACTGAAGCCTGATATTCCTGATTTGGTTGAACATATAACCATTTGTAATGCTTTAATGCACAGGGAATCAAGCAGTTTTCTCAACAGTTTTGTTGCGCCTTTATATTTCGTTGCAGTGACATCAAAGAGCGAGTTGAACAATTGCCTCTTTCTGTCCTTCTACCCCCACTGTCTCTCCCCAATTTCCACTTGATTAGGCTCCGAGCCTCTTGAGTTGAATCCACGGGGAAAATGGTTCACTAATTTCAGGACAAACAAAACCGGGCCACTTCTTCTTTCCACACTAATTTGAGTCAAACTGAATCAGGTAGGATTTTCTCTCCTCTCCCTCTGGAGTCTGTAGATTGGATAAAACCAGAAGAGAGTCATAAAAAGTGCATAAAAGTGCCATTTGTCCTTGCTTGCTCATGCTTGGTCTGCTGGCTTTCACTCAGCACATGAAAAGTCACGTGAGCTGTGTACATGTAGAGTTCTGCACTGTATTATTTTGACACAGTTATCCAGTTTTTACTGATATCTGGAGACACACACTCACTTAACACTGCTTATTCGCAGATTTGTTGAAACAGAAAAATGTGGATTATGGTGATTGATTCTTTTCATATTTAAAAACGGAGCAGGTTCATTGATATACTGGCCCACTACTGGTTGTTTTCTCCAAGTACACGCTGTAATTATGGTAGTTATTATTTCTGTTTCCCAGCGAGAGGTAATTGCGATAACATGGTTGTGTGTTTGAGTGTGTCGTGTTTTCAGCTTGTTTAAAGAGTGATCGATGGCTGCAGATCTCGCAGCACATTAAATGCAGATCTCTTTAAATACTGTCGATCATTGTGGTAAATGTTATTGCTGTTTTAATGCATATTACACCGTGTGTTTGTGATCTTGCTTTGATCCTGGTTTACTTTACACACACTTTCTCTGCAGTCAGAGAATTGCAAAAAGGAGAAATTAACATGCATGCTTTGCAAATTCTGCTGAAGCTTGTTTGTTTGTTTATGTATTTATTGTGTTGTGTTTGCAAAATATTAGTTGTATTATATCAAAGAAAATTATGATTTTTATTTTTCGTATTTTATTTTTATATTTAAGTACATTTTATATAATTTATTTCTTTTGATATAAAATACAAAATTTATAATAATAATGTAAGAAATTTACATTCTTTGTAAATTCAGCAATCTTCCTCTCTGCTGAAACTGGTTCACTTTGGTTTGTTTGTTTGTTTGTTTAGTGTGTTGTGTTTGCAAACTTTGCCTTTTATTACATAAATAAATAAATAAATAAATAAATAAATAAATAAATTATGGGGAATATTAAAACATATATTTTTTTATTTTATTATATAAAATATATGTTCATATTTTACTATTTTTATTTTATTATTATATTTTATTTGTATTCTTCATATTTTTTCACTTTCACTTATATATATATATGCACACACACACACACACACACACTCACATATGTGTTTAAATACATGTAATATAATTAAATTTTTTATACAAAATACAAAATGTATAATGTAAGAAATGTACATTCTTTGCAAATTCAGCATTCACAAGCACATATATTTACTATATATATATATTGTATTTTACATAATATTATAAAATATCTTACAAACCAACTTTCATAATCTGTAAGAAACATTGCTAAATAACAAATCTGGACTATATTATATTATAATAATAATAATTAAGCAATGCATGAAATACGATTTCAAGAGTGGCCACGACAGAATCAAGTTTTCACCATTTTACAGCTTTTTTCCAAACACTTACTGAATTCTCTGTGTCTTCAAGCAGTTGCTTAGCAATGTGGCCTCCTCTCGCTCTCCTTGAATACTAATGCATGAGAGTGGAGGGAGATGCATGCTAACATCAATCTAGTGTGTAGTTTGGAGGAGATTGTAATAGTGTTTTGTGGCATTGAATCTCCCTCAGATTTGGCTTTTTTTTTTTTGCATTAAAAGCAGAAAAGCATTGCATCTAATGCCCCTCATGAACATTCATTTCGTCATGTTCTTGTTCACCACTAGATGGCGGTGTGTGAAGCTGCTTTCTCTGCTCAGTCGGTCCATGTGTTTGTGTGCAGGTGAAACCGGACAGACTTCCAAAGCTGCTGATGATGAAGAACAAATTCAAGAGTTTAATGCTATTTTTATTTTTTTTACACACTGAATCATATGTTTACAAAAAAATGCTCTGAAAGATGCATTTTAAACTCTTTTAATCAAATAGCATTATCCTTGCAAAGCATTGTGGGACATCATAACCAGCCTTATTCAAGGTTTGGATACAGCTGAGATTTTTCCCTTCGTTTTTCTCATCGTCAAAGGTGAAGTTTGCACGAATAGTGACTGTTTCCAAACAGGTTTCCCTTCTGCTGTAGAGCCACAGTTTTAAACATTTTGAGATCGACCTACAAATTACTTACAATAACCTTCTTTTCTCACAAAATACATTATTTGAATGTTTTTTTTTTTTTTAATGTTTCTAAAAAACTTTCCAGGATTTTTTTTTTTCAGAACATTCTAGGGATTTTGGGAAAGTTTCCAGAAATTAAACGGAAGTTTTCCACCTCTTTGCAACTCAAATCAAATCAAGTGTATTTTTGGCCTTTAGCAGAAAAAGCTGAAGCTCTGGTGCTTTGAAAGGTTTGATAACTGTCCAGATTCATCTTGGACAAACTCTTCAGCAAACAGGAAAGAGCCATTACAGAGATAAATGATCTAGTTTACGCAGGAGCAGCCGTTATGTGACATTGTGCTACTAATTTGTTTAGTAAAGTTTGTGAAACAACTCAAATATTTGGATTTTTAATATGTTTTTGAAAGAAATGTCTCCTGCTCTCCGAGGCTTCTTGTTTATTTGATCAAAACTAGAGTAAATATTGTGAAACATCCTTACATTTTAAAATAACCATGATACAGTAAAAAAAAAAATCAAGGATGCATTAAATTGTTTAAAAATGACAGAAAACATGCACAAAAAAAGCGAAAATTTCAAATAAATGCTGCTTTTTAACATCTTCTATTCATCTGTGAATCCTGAAAAATTAAATCCATCACAGTTTCCACAAAAATATCGTGCCGCACAACTTTGTTCAACACTGATAATAATCAGAAATGTTTCTCGAGCAGTAAATCGTCATATTTTCATGATTTCTGAAGATCATGTGACACTGAAGACTGGAGGAATGATGCTGAAAATACAGCGGAGCATCACAGAAATAAATTACACTTTAACAGATATCCACATAGTTAACAGTTATTTAAAATCTTAAAAATATTTCACAGTTTTACTGTATTTCTAAACAAATAAATGCAGCACTGCTGAGCAGAAGAGACTTAATGAATCCAAACGTTTACTGGCAGTGTATAACTCCAACTCCTCCCAAATTACGTTACATGCAGTCCACGCACAAACTTCACAGAGCCATTAAAGCCTAATTGTACGCTCTCTGTTTGACGTCACTGTTAGTTACACTACAGTCATCGTGACGTTACATTCATGCATTTCCCAGATGTGACTTACATTGCATTCACGCTTTAAATCTGATCAGTTCGAATCGATCCCATGATCTTAGCATTGCATGAGCCGCTATTGAGGAGTGCAAAAGGTTATTTTGCACATGTGTTTCGGTCGTATCTTGAACCTCTTGTCTTGAGATACGAGTTGTCCTCTGGAGACGAGTATAATTAACCCAAATGAAGACAGGAAGCACCTCACCCACGTGCTCAATCTTCCCTCTGCGTCTCTCCCTGCGGATCTGCATTTACTCCTCTTGTCTCTTACTGTCTTTACTGGAAGCAACGAGAAGCCGTTTCCTGAAAAACCCGTCAATTATCTCCCAGCATGCATAAGTGGATTTACAAGCTCCTGTCATGCTTTTGAGTATTTCACAAATGCACCTAACAGACAAAAAGAAACATTTCGTGAAAGCTGAATATTAACTTTGAGACTCTGTGAAAGATGTGTGTGCAATGCTCAAACACATCCGTCTGCATGCTTTCTCTCAGATATTTCTGATAGGGGACAAAAGAAATGGGCATTTTCTGATGCAAAACTAATAATAATAAAATAATAATGCACTAAAATAACTATTACTAACTTATCAAGATCACTAACTTAATGGGCTGTGTTTATGCATTCCACTCGACCGCTGATTTTCCATGTAAAACTGCATGATTTTTCAGTTTTTGGTCACTTTTGAGCTTAAATTTTAATATTGTGCACAGTAATTTGAACAAACAACACACTAGCACCAAGTTTTGCATCAGAGAATGTTTAATGCAGTTTCTTTTTATTTGTCCTTTACCAGAAATATCTGAGAGGAAAATGTTATCGTTTAAAAAAAAAAAGCATCACTTATAGTGATTTGCAAAGTCAACCTAGTATTAGATTTGCATCAGAAAATGTTTAATGCAGTCTCTTCTTTTATTTGTTCTGTATCAGAAATATTTTCCAAAAATATCCCCAAGTTCTTGCTAATTTTTTATGCATTATTTATTTATGTTTTAAACATCCTTGCATCAGCACATATCAAAAATAGGTCTTAAATACCGTATTTTTCAGACTATAAGTTGCACCTGAGTATAAGTCGCATCAGTCCAAAAATACGTCATGATGAGGAAAAAAAACATATATAAGTCGCACTGGACTATAAAAACAAAGAACCAAGAGAAAGCATTACCGTCTCCAGCCACGAGGGGGCGCTATATGCTGCTCAGTGTAGACTACAGGAGAACTGAGCAGCATAGAGCGCCCTCTGGCGGCTGCAGACGGTAAAGTTTTCTCTTGGTTCATGTCAAATTAATTTTGATAAATAAGTCGCACCTGACTATAAGTCGCAGGACCAGCCAAACTATGAACAGAAGTTTGACTTATAGTCCGGAAAATACGTTAGATCCTATATGTTTTTAGTCATTTGAAGAAACATCTCCCTAGTTTTGTTTTGTTTTAATCATAAAATGCCCAAAGCACTTTCCTTTTTATTATGTGTGCTCAATCAGAAATCTGAGAGAAGACAGACCATTGTAGAAGTCTCATCCAGCGCTTCTCTAAACGACTCCTTTACACTTTTACCTGAAATGCACCATGTCTTCCTGAAGTGAAGAGTGAGTCTCTGAGGAAGCCCCCGGTGAGTCTGTCCTTCCAGCGCTGGCCTGTAATTTCTGCAGATGAAAGACTATCTGCTAACCCTAGCCCTAACAATCCAGGTGTTAAACACACAGCTTCCTTCTCTCCCTAATCACAGCCTTTGAAAATAACATACTGTACCTGGATTCAACGCCAGATTTCACTGGTCGCTGGTCTCTGAAGCTGATTCGGGTTTTTATTGATATGGAGGATGAGTTGTGTCTGTAGTTTTGCACCTGGAGGTTGTTTGAGTGTTTCCTGTAATCCATGTGAACATACAGACTGACATCTGTTTTCATCCGGGATCAGTGAGGATAATCTGTGTGTGTGTTCCACTATATGTACAAAAGCTGTTAAAAAGGTACACTTTTATACCTAAAGAGTCCATGCTGGCACCTTAAATGTACAAATAAGTACCTAAAGTCTCATTTTAGTAACTAAAAGGTACAATAGTGTTTCTTTTGAAAAGGTACCTCCCTAGTGACAGCTTTTGGACCTTTTTTTCTGAGAGTGTGTATATATGTGTACAGTATGTGTGTGTGTTGGGTCTTTTTCTCACCAAGGCTGCAGTTATTTGATCAGAAAATAGAGTAAAATTTAGAAATATTTTTACTATTTCAAACATCTGTTTTCTGTGTGAATCTGTGTTAAAGTGTAATTTATTTCTGTGATGCTCCGCTGTATTTTCAGCATCATTCCTCCAGTCTTCAGTGTCACATGATCTTCAGAAATCTTGAAAATATGATGATTTGCTGCTCAAGAAACATTTCTGATTATTATCAGTGTCGTGCTGCACAATATTTTTGTGATGCATATGATTTTTCAGGATTCACAGATGATCAGAAAGTTCAAAAGAACAGCGTTTTTTGTAACATTATAAATGTCTTTACTGTCACTTTTGATCAATTTGCATGCATTTATTTTATTTTTTAAATTGTACTGAAAAACCTTATTTTGGTGCATTAGATGCAAGAAAAAAATGTAGTATTTTTTTCTCAAACTTTTTTTTTTTTTGTATTTTTTTAAAAAGATATATATTTTCCACTGGTCTCTTCCTTGTCACTTGACTTTTTGTCTTCTTTTTCAATGTTAAATCTTCATTGTATGTGAAATTATGTTCAAGAAGTTAAAAATACTAACAAATTCAGTGGGACGATGCTCATATCCTTTATCTCCGACTCAATCCCTCTTGCTTTACTGCTGTAATCGTTTTCTCAAGATAACATTCTATAGTAAACTCTCTCACTTCAAGGCTTTGGCACAAAATGCTGCGTCTTCCAGCCAGTAAGGAAGGAGGAAAGATGAAATAAACAGATAGGACGAGAGCGCTGAAGAGCTTACTGTAGCTTTCATGTGTTCCTCAGAGCTCGGGTTCGACCAAACCACAGACACAGAAGAAGGTGAGCCTTCTTGAGTTTGTGTTCATTTCTAGAATTTATTTTTGTTGTTGTTGTTGTTATTTTTAATATGCCTGTTTTTATTATTTCTGTTATATTTTCATTTCAATTTTTTTTGAGTAATTTCATTTCAAAGTTTGAGTAATTTTTTTGTGTGCTTGTCATCTTTATTTTTATTAAACATGGCTGTATAGTTGAGTTTTATTTATTTTAGTACATAAGTTAAATATAATTTAAATGTAAATTAGTTTTATTGAAGTTTTAAGGTTTTTTTTCAATATTTTAATCAATTATTTCATGTATATAGTTTTTATACATTTATATTTCAATTTTAGTTACATGTTCTGTTTTAGTTTATATTTCCTGTTTTTATTTACATTATATCTTACATTATGTAATTTTGTTCTGTTTTTGTCATGAAGTTAAATGTTATTTTTAAAAACTTTTTTGTTTCAGTTTTAGCTTATATTTTTTATTTCATTTAAATTTTAGCCCTGATTTTTGCCAATTTTCAATTGTTTTTGTCATTTTTATTAGCTTATTTATTTATTTAAAATATGTAGTTTTTATAAATTTTTTATCAGTTTTAGTTCGTCAAGTTAAACTAAATGAAAATTATATAAATATATATATATATATATATATATATATATATATATATATATATATTATGTGTTATGGGTTTTCTATGAATTTTCTATGAATTTAAAATGTTTTTTTTTTTAGGTTTGCATGCATATTTTGATAACTTAAACATCTGTAAACATTGTTATGTATTTTGGAACCACATTTTACTGTACACAAAAGGAAATTGCTGTTTCACATTACAAGTTTTAAAAATTGCAGCTGATTCGAATGCATTAATTTGGGCTGCAATTAGTCTAACATTAAAATGGAATGCGTTTACTGACCTTTAACCTCATCGTTTAGAGACTTGAACTGTGTGTTTGGGTCAAGTTTTTCTTCTCCATGTGCTCAGCTGATATCACATGACTGTGTGTGTGTGTGTGTGTGTGTGTGTGTGTGTGTGTGTAACGCGAACCCTCGCTTCTCCAGCCACCTGTGCCTATAGAGAAGACAGCGTCTTTGTGTTCACAGCTCTGTGTCTGAACACACACTCGACAGGTGCCAGTCAACTCTGGAGCGCAAACATGCACACAAGTTTGGAATCACTACTGTTTTTTTATACTGTTTTTGAAAGTTTCTTCTGCTCATCAAGGGTTTGTTTATTTGATATTAAAATTGTGTAATATTATCAAAATCTAAAATAGCCATATTCTATGTGAATATCTGATAAAATGTAATTTATTTCTGTGATGCACAGCTGAATTTTCATCATCATTACTCCAGTCTTCAGTGTCACATGATCTTCAGAATTAATGATTTCCTGCTCTTTTCTGATTATTATCAATGTTGGAAACAATTGTGCTGCTTTATATATTTTTGGAAACTGTGACGCATTTAATTTTTCAGGATTCACAAATGAATAGAAAGTTTGAAAAAGAATTATTTCTGAAGATCATGTGACACTGAAGACTGGAGTAATGATGCTGAAAAATCAGCTGCGCATAACAGAAATAAATTAAATTTTAATAGATGTTCATGTAGAACTCGCTTAGTTTTTAATTATAATAATATTTACGATTTTTTTACTGTATTTACTGTATTTTTAATCACATAAATGCAGCCTTGGTGAGCAAGAGACTTTCAAAAACATAAAAAGTCTTGCGTATATATATCAAGGAGATTTTATTCCTTTACATGGCAAATTTTGAAAAGCCATCAGATAAAATTAAAGAGCACCGAATCACAGTTTGTTTTGTTTTTGTGTGTCGTTTAGGAGTGGCTTCATCTGAAATAGTTATTATCCCAATAATAGACCGGTGTGAACAAATACAGAATGATAAACTAAGCAGAATATAGAGATTTGCATGGCTAAAGTTCAGAAACCCTTTAGTGATAATACACACAATTAAGGTGTTAAGCTCTTTGTTGTTGTTTACTGATTTACAAACAACCGACACAGTCATTAAAATTAAGCAGTGCTGTAACAAATAGTTGGCCATTTTTAACTAGTTTTTGTCCTTTATTAGCTTCTAAACTAAACATTTGATTCAGTTTAGCAGTTTAAAATTATTTCTTTCATTCAACAAAAGCAAATATTAAAGCAGATCTAGAAATACAGTGTAAATATCCTGATTTGTTCAGCCATGTGGTCCAGCTGCTCTGTTTTTAATGACCGTCAGTTAGCCGTCTTGTTTGGACTGAGATTGATGAATGTTTGAGTCTGTCCTCACCAAACACTGAAAGTGTGGTTAAATATAAAACCTTGTCCATTATCTGCTTGTGCTTTAAACAGCGATTGACCGAGAGGTCGAGTCGTTCCCGTAGAAGGACACACTGCGGCTCGTGTGTGTGTTTTCTGTGTGAATCTATACCTTCATCCGTTTTCTGCTTCCTAAAATACTCAATACACACTTGGAAATCTCCAATGCGGTCTCAAGTGTTTCCTAGAGAGATTAAACACAGCAAACGGAGTCTTCTCAGATGTTTCTGCTGCAAATCTCTCAAAATTGTCTTGCAACTGACTCCATTTATTTCTCATAAGGATTTAAGCTTCTGAGACGCTCAAAAACAAGCTCTGTTAAGTCCCTAGAGCTACAGAAGATCAACATTTAAGCAAGTCTTTTCTGATAGAAATGTGATTAAACACAGCAAACAGAGTCTTCTCAGAAGAAAAAAGAAATGTGGTTAAATGCAGATGATTCTCCTGAAAAAAAAAGTCTCAGTAATCTCTAACGATTGCAGGAAATATCTTAAAATTTCCATGCAGTTTACTTCATTGGTTTCTATTTTTATTTCTCCAAAGGAACTGTAGAATAAACATCAGAGACACAAAAATTATACTGAACTCTATTGGCTGTAATAACGAGTCTGTTTCCCAAAATACACTCGCATCAAGGAAGGAAACATCATCTTTTTATTTTTGATTTCTAATCTAATTTTTATTTCTCAGAAGTGGTTGTAGGAGAAACATCAGAGACTCCATTAGCTATGGAAGAGCAACTTCTGAACAATGATGATTGTTTACTGAATCTGTTTTCCAAAATACACAATACCCACTCATAACGAATCATATCTTATAGTATCATATCTTATAGTATCATATTGCATCGTATCATATAGTATAGTATAGTATAGTATAGTATCGTATATTAGTATTGTGACATTTCTCACTGTAACGTTTCGTATAGTATAGTATAATTCCTTATCGTATAGTATTGTAACATTTCATACAGTATCGCATAGTATAGTATAGTACTGTGTCGTATTGTATAGTATCATATAGTATCGTATCATATTGTAAAGTATCGTATAGTATAGTATAGTATAATACTGTATCGTATAGTATTGTAACATTTCGTACAGTATCATATCTTTTAGTGTAGTACATTATAATACCATATCATTTAGTATTTAAACATTTCGTACAGTATCATATAGTATAGTATAGTATAGTACTGTATCTTATCGTAACATAACGTATCATATCATATTTTATCATATTGTGCAGTATCGTATCATATCATATTGTATAGTTTCGTATAGTATAGTATAGCATAGTATCATATCATATCGTTTAGTATAGTATTGTATCGTATCATATCATATTGTACATACCGTATCATATCGTATAGTATAGTATTGTATAGAATAGTATAGTATAGAACTGTATCGTATCTTAACATAACGTATCATATCGTATTGATTCATATCGTACAGTATCGTATCATATTGTATAGTATTGTATAGTATAGTATAGCATAATATCATATCATGTTGTATAGTATAGTTTAGTATAGTATCGTATCATATTGTATAGTATCGTATAGTATAGTATAGCATAATATCATATCATATAGTATAGTATAGTTTAGTATAGGATCATATTGTATAGTATCGTATCGTATCGGTCTGATATCAGGCTTCTGTCTGTGCTTTACACTCCCACAGCAGAGGAGACTGTATTCCCACAGACTGTGTGTGTGGGGTGGGGGTATGTGCTTGAGTGTGTGTGTGTGTGTGTGTGTGTGTGTGTGTGTTTTCTCAAGGCCATGTGAGCTGCTCAGAGCACTAATTTGTGTTTCTCTGCCTGACGTCTGCAGACTCACCTCCCCAGGATCTAGAGAGGATTCACACTGACCGCTGGACCTAGAGATTCACCCTCGTGTCGTGAGTATTGTGGTTTATATTAAAGAATCATTGCATAGGCCATACGATCAGATCTGGATTAAAATAGTGTGTTTGAAATACAGGAGAGTAGTGTTCACCGTTGTTGTAAAATGCTCAGGATGACATTCGAAAGCAATGAACCAGTTTGCTGCATAACATAATCTCATATCTGGCTAATGAGTTGTGTATTTAGATTCTTAATACTAATACTTTATTTATTTATTTTTTTGGACATTGGTGACATATTTCTTTGTCTCCTCTGTTGGTGTACAGAAAGAGTGTTGAGGTAAAAAATAATTTATGTTTATTTTTAATAATGTTTTAAAGTCTCTTCTGCTCTCCATTCAGTAAAAAAATACAGTAAATAGTGAAATATTATTACAAGTTAGAATAACTGTTTTCTATGTGAATCTGTGTTAAAGTGTAATTTATTTCTGTGATGCTCCGCTGTATTTTCAGCATCATTCCTCCAGTCTTCAGTGTCACATGATCTTCAGAAATCATGAAAATTTGATGATTTGCTGCTCATTTCTGATTGTTATCAATGTTGAAAACATTGCATTTGGTGATGCATTTGATGAGTCATGATGATTTGGATAATTTTCATGATTCACAGATGAACAGAAAATTTAGAAGAACAGAATTTATTTGACATAGAATCTTCTGTAGCATTATAAATGTCTTTACTGATCTCAAATTTGATCGATTTGACCGAAAACAAAAAACTAGCTTATACTTGGTCTCTATTTAAATGATATTGCATTTAAAGAGAAAGCATCTCCTGTGAGCTGTGCTGCATTGAGACGCATGTAACTGTAGGAGGATGACTGACAGCAGCTTTGCGTGTGGAAGCTCAGGAAGGGTGCAGTAAAGTGTGGGTGGCCCACAGTGAGATCAGGGCGTCACATTCCTCAGCTGGGTGAGCGTTTGTGTGCGGGACAGACCCTCCTCAGCACACACTGATGTCAGACTGACCCATACGTCAGCACACTCCACGCCTGTCAATCACACACCGTCTCATTCAGGTCCAAATATGTGGCTGTGACGTTATGGGTATTTAATGCACGCTGCTGCAATTATGTTCTTTGAGTGTAGTTAGAGCAATTTTTATTTTTTACATTTATGCATTAAACACATGCTTTTAAACATGCATGTGTAAATGCATTTATGGAAATAGTAAACATAGTTATCAGCATTGGGCTTTAACTCTTTCTGTTCGCAGCAGAGCATCGGCAAACATGAGTTTAATTTGCAGCATTTTCTGGTAGTTCTGAATTTAGATGAGATGCTGTTGAGCGGAAAAAGGTTATTATCGTACACTAATACCTATTTAAAAAAATGTTAATTGATATATATTTGAAATTAGTAAAAAAAAAAAAAACTTAAACTAAACAAAATTTTGAAATGTCGCTTTGGCTGCATTTAAAATATCTTAAAATAAATTAAATTAATTAATAAACTGAAATGTTTCCTTGGCTACTAACTGAAATAAGTTTAATTTGCAGCACTAAAATTCCTGATAAAAAAATAAAATATATATATAAAAAAAATCTAAATAGTAATATTTAAAAAAGACAAAACTAATAAAAATGGCAAAAGTACATTAGAATATTTAGCTTTATAAAAACTATTTTAAAGAATGCAGCAACCATATGTTTCACATGATTTTCTTTCATATAAATATTTTCTTTCATAGTCAACAGATTAAATTAAACAAAACAAATGATATTTAAACATAAATATAAAACAAAAATACATTTTTAAATTGCTACAACATTACCTTTTGACCATTGATTATAAGTATAAAGTAACACACATATTAATATTAATATATATATATGCATGTTAATATTCACATCTGACTGATTCTCTGGAGTTGTTTTAGAGATGATGTTGGACGGAGAGTTGTTTTCTGCTTCTGTAGGTCATGACTCATGATGATTATCGCACACATGAGTTATGATTATGGGAAAGCGCTGCTGTGGCTGTCATCGGACTTATTTATGTTAGATGTGTTATCAGATGCCGCTGTCACCGGGGAGGCCCTTATCTGTTTTTCTGCATCTCACAAAATGGGCTTTCTAAGTCTAAAGAACATACTTTGAGATATTTTCAGCAGCTCCTTCTGAAAAACAGGAAATAACGGGAACGATGTTGATGGCAGATGCCAATTAAATTAAAACTCGACTTTGTGAAATATGAAGTTGATTTTTGAAGGTAGTTTTGACTTTGTGAAGAACAGCCCTCTAGTGGAGAACAGGATGAATTATGGCTTTCGACTGGATTCCTGAAGAGATGAGATCGGTATTTATTAAAAACCTTAAATACCTCCATCAGATTACAGAGGCATTTCCTGTGTCCTGTTTTATTGTGTGTGTGTGTGTGTGCGTGCATGTGTGTACATAGATTCAACTAGTGCAATGTAAATATGGTGCTTTTCTCATTGCATTTGTATTTATGCATTTGGCAAATACTTTTATACAAAAAAACTTGCATTGTATTCATAGACATCAGTTCATGCATTCCCTGGGAATCGAACCCATGACCTACTGTTTGTACTGGCTATTACTTAAAGGAATAGTTCACCATTATTTACTCACACCTCAAATCTGTAAGTGTGCTCATGGAGGTCCTATAGCTCAAATAGTGGCACAATGCATGAATGCAGTAATGCATGAAATGATAAAATGCATGCAGTAGCGTAGCCAGAAAAGAGACTCTGGGTGTGCATTTGAAAATCTGGGTGTGCCACATTTATTGTCAGATTACTGTGCAAAATTATGGGATAGTATTTTTGTCACACTGCTTCCGTCCAACCATACTCCTAGTGTTAATTTGCAGGTCGTGTCAAAATGTAGTTAATTGTTAAATGTAATAATTTTCTTCCAAATACGATAATTTTGAACTTTAGCTATTTCATTTTGTTTATTTCTCATTACAATTTATTCATTTTAAATAAATTATAATAGATAATTATAGGATTAAAATGAATTGTAGTTGCTCAATATAGATCTTATATTTGCGCGCGTGCCGAGGCGCAGGTTTGCGCGCTTCGGATGAGCGCGTGCACGAATCTTCTCACTGCGCGCGTGAACTCGCTGCGCATGCATCAACAGAAACATTTATTAGCTGAACCCTGTTTTTGTACGTGCCATTTATAGCAAGCCATATTACAGATGATATTACAGATGCTTTGTCAGATTTAAGTTGAAGCGCGTGCCGAACCGTGTGTTGTGAACCGAACGTTTTTTTTTTCAGCGAACCGTGCCATCCCTATTACCTCAATAATCAATCAATTACAGGCCTAAAACAATCATGCCCGAGCAGACGGATATTATTACATCTCATCACACCGGCACCCGCGTCTAAATCAGTTGTATGGTCTGTTTTCAGTCTAAAACACTTGTGTCAAGTATAAATGTCTCGTCTGTTTCGGGAGGTGCGCGCGCAGTCAGCGGAGGCTCGCACCTTTTTTTCTCAGATTTTGAAAAATCTTCGCGATCGACTTAAAATGCTTCCAAGATCGACTTGTCGACCGCGATCGACGGATTGGTGACTCCAGATAAAGCGACCAACTTTTTTTGAGTAAGCTTTGATTATGCGTGACACAGTCTCAATTTGTGGGAGGCATGTATTGGGCTCAAACGCTGTGCGTGCACGCGCTACGCGGGACGGGTAGTCACCCTACCTGGCACACCTGTCTAGAGTGTGTCCACCTTTGTGTGTGGGTCCATGTACATCCTGAATCGACAGGTAAAAAAAAAAGCCTCAAGTCCAAATATTCATTTATCACCAATTAACTGTTTGCCAAACACATCCTGCTTCGATGTCCAGATCTGAATTTAAAAAAATCTCAAACATGCTCCGAAGCGCCGATCTGAATCAACCGAGTCGCGAACAGGCTCCGAAATGCCGATCTGAATCAACCGAGTCGCGAAAAGGCTCCGAAGTGCCGATCTGAATCAACCGAGTCGCGAACATGCTCCGAAGTGCCGATCAGAATCAACCGAGTCGCGAACAGGCTCCGAAGTGCCGATCTGAATCAACCGAGTCGCGAACAGGCTCCGAAGTGCCGATCTGAATCAACCGAGTCGCGAACATGCTCCGAAGTGCCGATCAGAATCAACCGAGTCGCGAACAGGCTCCGAAATGCCGATCTGAATCAACCAAGTCGCGAACAGGCTCCGAAGTGCCGATCTGAATCAACCGAGTCGCGAACAGGCTCCGAAATGCCGATCTGAATCAACCGAGTCGCGAACAGGCTCCGAAGTGCCGATCTGAATCAACCGAGTCGCGAACAGGCTCCGAAGTGCCGATCTGAATCAACCGAGTCGCGAACAGGCTCCGAAGTGCCGATCTGAATCAACCGAGTCGCGAACAAAAAAAATAAATAATAATATTCTAAATAAACAACAATAGCCCAAGTTTAGTAAACATTTTTTATTGAGACTATAAAAAATAATTCTGCATCTATTTTTAAGTGTGCCAGCTGCCACTGTGGGTGGCACAGGCACACCCTGGCATCTGCCTTTTTTCTATACAGTGGTATATCAGCAGTTCATTGTGTCAGTTAATAATAATAATAAAAAAAAAACATTACATTATAACAGTTGACCATATCACTTGTGCACAAAACAGCATTACTGAGTTAACTAAAAATTAAATTAAAATAAAATAATAAAAAATGTGTCACTTAAAATAATATAAACAAATAATATAAACTATAAAAAAATAAAATTAACCGGAATTAAATATAAAAACATATTTTATTGTTGCTAAAACAACATTTCTCAGTTAGTTTAACTTTAAATACTAACTAAAACTGAAATTAAAATAAAAACTTTTTTTAATTGTCACTTTAAATAAAAGAAACACATAAAATAAACTATAAAAAATTTAATTTAATTAAATTAACTCAGATAAAATATAAAAACGTATTCTATTGTTGCTAAAACAAAATTTCTCACTTAGTTTAACTTTAAATATTAAAACTGAAATTAAAATAAAAAAATGTAAAAAAAAATAATATATATATATAATATATACAAATACAAATAAAATAAATTTAAAAAAGTAATTAAATAAAACTAACTGAAATAAAATATAATAACGTATTTTATTGTTGCTAAAACAACATTTATCAGTTATTTTAACTTTAAATAATAACTAAAACTGAAATTAAAATAAAAACATAAAAAAATTGTCTCTTTAAATAATATAAACAAATAAAATAAACAAAAAATTTAATTAAAATTAACTGAAATAAAATACAAAAACGTATTTTATTGTTGCTAAAACAACATTTCTCAGTTTGTTTAATTTTAAACACATAAAATAACTAAAACTAAAACACTAAGTAATATAATATAATATAATATAATATAATATAATATAATATAATATAATATATTAAACAGATCATTAGGTGGTTTAGATACAGATGACATCATGATGAACTGTGGCACATATTTACACAACATATTATGATATGATCTGAATTAGGCTGATCTCGGTCTCAGTGTGGTCATGTGTCACGATCCCAGCTCTTCTAACATGATTATGCTCAGCACACTGACTGCTGTGTGCACATCCAGACGTTTAATGTGATTCTGTTGTGTAAGCGTGACCTGGGTGAGGTCCGGCGGCTCTTTAGGAGTTACACATTCCATGCGGTGTGTGTGTGGACATGTTCACGCTCTCCACGTGTTCGCCGCAAGACAGACGTGCAGATCCTCAGCATGCACACACACTCTCTCCAGAGTCAAGACGATTGAGTTAACGTGCGCCGTTTAACATGCATGTGTACGTGAACATCTCAATCTGACGTTCTCCTGACTTAAGCGCTGAGTTTGTTCGCTTTTTTAAGTTTATTGATTTATTAGTATCCCTTTGATTCATGTCAGCGCTGGTTGAGGGATTTTTACTGTTGGAGTTCATCTTGAGATCTTTATCTTTAAACACAGTTTGAGATGTTTTCTGTGAGATTTATTCTTCTTAAAACAAACATTTGAAGATTTAAGAGTGCTCTCCATTTAATCTCAATGCTGTCAACGAGAAACAATCAAAATAGGAGTGTTTTTTTATGTTTTTTAATTTTTTTTTTTTTTTACATATGTGACCCTCGAACACAAACCCAACTTAAGTGTCTTTTTTTTTTTTTATTGAGATGTATGCATCATCTGAAAGCTGAATAAATCATCTCTCCACTGATATGACAATATTTGAAAATCAGGAATCTGAGCGTGCAAAAAAATCTAAATATTGAGAAAATCACTTTTAAAGTTGTTCAAATAAAGTTCTTAGCAATGCATATCACAAAATGTAACTTTATTTGTGCATTTTATTTTAGTTTTGACTTTATATCTCTCAATTCTGAATCGCTAGTTTTCTATCTCTCTGTTCTGACTTTCTAACTTGCATTTGTGAGTTTATACTCCAGAGCCTCGGTTTGCTCGCCGTTTAATCTCAAAGCTGTCAAGAAGTGTGAATCGAGATTTTAATTTGGGGATTTAATATTATGCATAAAGAAAAATCCACAATGCACGTTGCAATGCATTGCATCTTTTCATAAATACCAGCAACTGAATTTAAAATGCATTTGAAGATTCGTTGAAGATGCATGTGTTTTAAATGTGTAACAGTGCATTCAAACAATGATGTTGTTTCGTTTTAATCGTCGGCTGTGTGTGTCAGCTCTAATTTTGGGATTAGCGAGATTGAGCGCAGCACTATTGTAGTCGAGTGACCCGAGCCGCTGATGGCATGCTGATGTCTTCTTTTTTCTTTTCTCCCTCCTTCTTTGACAAAAGCGACAGCAGAAGCTGAAACCCTAGTGCATTTGTTTGGTCAGGACAAAGAGGGGGAGGCTCAGGAGAGAGAAGGGGGTAGGAAAGGTTTGTTCCCCTGCAGGGACGGGGGTGTTGTTGTGCCTGTGTGCAGCTCAGATGGTGTGTTTTCTCACTGCTAAAGGAAATTGCATCAGTGTGCATTATCCAGCAGGGAGAGGCCAGAGGAGCCACGCTGGGAGGAGGGCCGAAACCAAACACTGCTCTCTCTCTCTCTCAAACCTCCCACTAGAGCAGAGACACACCGGCTGACCCAGTCATGGGCACAGAGGACCCCAAACGGACTTATACCGGATTAATCAACTTAACCTATTTATTTATTTGCATATTTATGGTGAATCTACTTTCTTGAGCCCTGAATGCGGACGTGGGGCACTATGCACTCCAGAGTGAAGTCGCGGAGCTGTGATAATTACCTGAGTATAAAGGTGAGCGGCTTGCATTCGACATCGCTTATAACTTTAAACCAAGAAAACGTTCGATGGGATTGTGATGGAACTGGGTTTTTTATTCTCTCTAATAACCCTATCACAGAGAACTGAAACCGTGAATATATGTTTTTGTTACTTTGAATGATATAAATGTTTCAAAACTAGATTCCCGAGGCATTGTTTCTCATTTGCATTTGGTCGCAACTTGATGTGCCAAAAAAAACAAAACAAAAAAACGCAACTAAAACTGAAATAATAATTAATAAAAAAATATTTTTTAAATTACAAAAACACAACAAAATGAGTAAAACTTTAACTAAAATTAACATGAAAGCAGAAATGTGATATATATTAAATTATACAAAAAAACAATCATTTACAAAAAAATACCGTGACTTTTACATTGACTCTTCAGTAGATGCTTTTATCCAAAGTGACGTGCAAATGATTTAAATGCACCATCATAACACTTATAATTCAGTAATATTGTAGATTTGACAGCACTGACACTATCAGATGAACCTGAGCTGAATAATGACATCATTGATTTCTGTAGAGCTGGTTTATAGCTGATTGATTCGGAGTTTTCAGGAGTTCTGTGCTGATTCTAATGGATGTTTGGAGATCTGCTGATCCATGTCCTGAAGCAGATGCTCTGTAAACACAGTGTTAACTCAGTTTGACTGGAACTGTTAGGTAATGAGTGACATTAGGACTCGGTTTAGTCTTTTGTGCTGGAGTCCAAGACTTCATGGGAGCGGCGTCTTGAATTGATCACTTGAACTCGTCTGCTCTGGGTTTGCTCTGTGTGTGTGTTTGTGTTGTTGTTGTGTCATTGCTCAGAGATTGACTACAGAACCTGTTTGAGAGCAGCTGCGTGTGGCTTTTGTTTTGAGGGAGTCAATGGACATTCCTTCTGTAGACGTCAATCTGTTCGACATCAGGTGCGGCGTCACCGAACGCTCTCAGACCGATGGATTTAGTGAACGACGTCACTATGTCACTATTATTTGGCTGATAATATGCGAATAACACACACCGACACAATAATTGCATGGGGTATAAAGATGTGTATAATAATAATATTCATTATTATTATGATTTATTATTATATAATTTTATATATCAAATAGCATGAAAATAAATGATTTACAATTTTTTTTAAATATTTAAAATACTTATTTTTGTCGATGTTTTAAGACTGTAGTTTGTAGTGTAATAATAGATGCTTTTGATTATTGTTGTCATTTTGAATTATTCTGAAAGATTGTATTATGTAATATGTAAATAAACAAATGTATTATTAATATGAATATATTTATTAATTAATTATATATATATATATATATTATATATTATATTATATATATTTTTTTTTTACAGTTTATTATGACATTTTACAATGCAATCAAAATAATGGTAAACATATATATTTTTATTTATTATATATATATATATATATATATATATATATATATATATATATATATATATATATATATATATATATATATATATATACACACGCATATTTACCCTTATTATGCATTTCAGGATTATTTGTAAATTATATTGAACTGTAACATTTAACAAATAAAAGTATATATATATATATATATATATATATATATATATATATATATATATATATATATATATATATATATATATATATATTATAATTTTTTATAAACTTTTTTTTCTCTTTTATTTGTAAAATGTTAGAAATTATTTACAGTTCAATATAATTTACAATTAATCCTGAAATGCATTACATATATATATATATATATATATATATATATATATATATATATATATATATATATATATATATAAAATGTATTTTTTAAACCTCCTTAAATTGCTTATTACATTTCTAATTTCTAATGCACTCGGATAAAACCTGCTAAATGGATAAATGGAAATATATATTCCCATATTTTTTAGATAAACAGCAAGTCTGTAAACAGTTCAGGAAGTCTTCACAGATGTTTTTATAAATAGTCAGTTCAGTCCAGCATCACGTCTGCGAGTCGTCAGACCCCAGTTTTCATGTATTTGTCCTCAGATGCTGTGGAGAGGCGTTGAAGCTGCTTTGACACATGCGTGTATGATCCTCTCGCTCCTGATTGACTCCCACAGCTTCAGGCTTCATGCTCCGCTGGAGAGCTGGTGCGCGAGGCCTTTGTCTCCCTGACCCACAAAACACACCGGAGAAAGATGCCCTTCCCGTCAGACTGTCAGGGTCGTTTAGAGCGGCTTCGTCTGTGTGTTTGCACTGCAGTAAAATGTGTTTGAGTGGAGCTCAGCTCTATTAGAGCATCAGTGATGCCAACCATTTGTTAAAACTGCTTCTTCAGAGTTCCCACGCTCTTGGAAAAGTTTAAATTGTGGTTTCCACGCCTGTAAATATCATAGAAGCCATGCTTATATCCATAGTGAATATCAGTTTTATATTATATAATATATATATATATATATATATATATATATATATATATATACAGTACAGACCAAAAGTTTGGAAACATTACTATTTTTAATGTTTTTGAAAGAAGTTTCTTCTGCTCATCAAGCCTGCATTTATTTGATCAAAAATACAGAAAAATCAGTAATATTGTGAAATATTATTACAACTTAAAATAATAGTTTTCTATTTGAATATACTTTAAAAATAATTTATTCCTGTGATGCAAAGCTGAATTTTCAGCATCATTCCTCCAGCCTTCAGTGTCACATGTAACATCAGTCGATCACATGATCATTTAGAAATCATTCTAATATTCTGATTTATTATGAGTGTTGGAAACAGTTCTGCTGTCTGATATATCTGATCAATAAAAGGTTAAAAAGAACTGCATTTATTTTAAAAAATAAAAATGATAATAATATATATTCTAATAATATATTTTCTTTACTATCACTTTTTATCAATTTAACACATCCTTGCTGAATAAAAGTATTGATTTTATTTATTATTATTACAAAATATTTATATTTTAAAAACATAGCTTCTTTTTTTTTTTTTTTTTTTTTATCATCAAAGTATCCTAAAAAAGTATCACATGTTCTGAAAAAATATTAAGCAGCAGAACTGTTTCCAGCTTTGATAATGAATCATCATATTAGAATGATTTCTAAAGGATCATGTGATAATGATCCGAAAAATTCAGCTCTGCATCACAGAAATAAATGATCATTTAAAGTATAATACATTTAAAAACTATTATTTTAAATTGTAATAATATTTCACAATATTACTGTTTTTTCTGTATTTTTGATCAAATAAATGCAGGCTTGATGAGCAGAAGAAACTTCTTTCAAAAACATTAAAAATAGTAATGTTTCCAAACTTTTGGTCTCTATTGTATATATATATATATATATATATATATATATATATATATATATATATATATATATTATTTAAGGGTGTTTTTTGTATGTCCTGCAAACAATATATATTTCATCTTATTAGAATGATGTCTGAAGGATTATGTGACACTGGTTTAATTGTGCGTAAAATTAAGCTAGATCACAGAAATAAATTTCATTTTACAGTATATTCTCACAGAATACAGCTATTTTAAATTCTTGTAATATTCTCCTTCAATGTAAGTTTTTGGAATTTTTGGTCACTTTAAAAAAGTCAACGTTCCCTCAACAAGCTGCATGATTTCGGTGCATATTATGCAGTTGAGGTTATGGAGATGTTTTGACTGGTTCTGAAGCAGATGTCCGTGTGTTTTAATAGAGGCACCTGGACTCCATGTTATTTAGATATAATTGCTCCTCCACCATCACCACAAACACCATCAAAGAGGGCAGATCCCACACACATCTCCTCTGAGCCACACTTGTGCTTTGCTGCTATTAAAAGCTCTTTTACTGGCTTCAGCCAGGTGAAATAACTTCTTCAAGGTTATGGAAATGCATCAGAAGCTCTCGTCTGCCCAGTCTTATTTAATCTTTTATCTTCAAAGCCACACTTATCTCCAGGCTTCTTGAAGTCCTCCATCCAGATGCATGTTTAGTCTTCTCGTGCTCTGAAGAGGTGTTTTGGTTGGGTGCGCGGAGGCTGATATGCAGGCCGTCCTGAATACAGCTTGTAGTTTAGACCAAACACTCAAGTTTTCATGTTAAAACATGTTTGTTCAAAAGATCTTCAGACCCCACATGTGCCAGAACCCTTTCAACGGGCATCAAATTACATTCTTTAATTTTTTAACTCTATAACAGGAAGTCAGAATAATAAAAAAAGAAGAAGAAGAAAAAAAAAAAAATATATATATATATATTAATTGCAAAAAATACATGCAAAGATAATAAAATACATTACATAGATAATTATTTAATCTTTATTTATCTATCTTGAAAAAACTGAATATAATAAAATATTTTTAATTGTTTTAATTAATGTATTTACATAAGCTTAAAAGATTATATAATAATTTTTTATCAAATTTTAAATGTTATTATTATTTTATTTAATTATAATTACATATATGTGTGTGTATTTGACTCGCATTTCTAAAAAAATATATAAATAAACAAATATGATTTTATATATATATATATATATATATATATATATATATATATATATATATATATAATGTAATTTAATTTAATTTGAATATTAATAGAATGTAATTCTAAGAGTTTTTTAGGTGATAATAAAGATGTCTATTTGAATATTAGCTTATTTGTCCCAGAGCTAAATCTCATCACTTTATTTTCAATATTTTATATAATGCTGTATATCAGAGCACTGCCTTTATATGTTTTGATTGAATTGTCTGGCAACTTTTATATTATTATTAAATTATTGTACAATAAATATTTTATGAATAATAAATAATAATAGTAGTATTTACTGTTGGGAAACAGTGTGTGTTTGTGATGGTGATTTTAGTGACATTATTCCGCCATTAGATGTTGACAAGAGAATGTTTTACAAGTCAGCGGTAAAGACTTTTATATTGAAAGAGACTGAAACTTTTAATAACAGCTTGTAAGATGCAGTCAAAGGTATTTTTTGACTTGAAAAGTGTTTTTTTTTTTCATACTACGGAAGTCATTCGGGACCAACTATCCCTTTAATAAATACACTGATCAGCGCCTTCATCAGAAATCATAGTACGACAAAGATATCGCTTTCTTCAGCAGACATTCAAGCGAATGTTTTATTGTGAATATGAGATTGAGCTGAAGAATGAATGCTGTATCAGATGCAGGTAATGACTCATTCAGTCAATCTCTCTCTCTCTCTCTCTCTCTCTCTCTCTCTCTCTCTCTCTCTCTCTCTCTCTCTACATACAGTGATCTTTAATCAAAGTCCTTTTAAGATAAGTCCTGTCTGTCGGCGGACACCTTTGAAATGGCTCTCAGGCATGCAAGTGCAGCTCCTATCTCTTTGAACGGGAAAAATTATAAATTCTCCAAAACTATTCACCTTTTTTTAATGCCATAATGAGCGTTGAATTTTTCCCCGTTCAATACTATACGAGTGACATGTCTTGGGTATACTTCAGTCTCTTGCTTTAATACAGTGATACAATAAGCTTTCAATGAAGCAACTCAACGTTACTAAAGTGACGTTTTCGAATTAGTAACTGATCTTGAGCTCAGCTGTTAAACCAGAGATTTGCGGACGCTCTGTTGTTTAGTTACGTGCATCTTGTCGCACTTTAAACTGCCCTGTCAATCATCTTGCCAAAGTTCATATTATCCAAATGTTATTTTATTTTATTTCCTACCGTATTGGAGAGAAATTAAGAGGCACGTTGATCTGCTAGTCGCGGGTCTATCATGTTTATATTTTTACATAATGATGCATTTAAAAGTTAACGACCAAATGTATCGTTATAAAGTTCACAGTGTTGCCACAGATGAAATATAACATGGATAACATTAAAGAAATATTTTTTCAACAGGTTATATATTGATTATTTATCAAACCCTTTACTCTACCTGTCCGTCTCACGTATCTGCCATATTTGTAGTCTTTTAACACACTTAATGCACGTTTGTAGTTCTAATCGAATTCTCGTCCACCGCTCAATGTGTTGTGGGCAATATTAGCCGTTAGTGTGTGCATCAATCTATACTTCGAATTTCTACACCATCCGGGTACCTTCGAAATACTCATTTGAGCATACTACAATTTGGGAAATACTAGTTCTAATTTAAAATACTATTTATTACAGATAGTATGCGAATTGTGATGCGACAATTCTTTTACTATAGGGAGATGAGAGGGTCTGTATTACTTACTATTGGAGAAAACCTAACGGTCAAATTGTATCACGATGTGTGTTTTAATAACCAATCACATTATAGACTTGACGTCATTGAATTTCATTCAGAGTTGTCCGACATACATTTGCCGTTTAGGGATGAATGAGAAATGCCATAAGCTGTCGCAAAAAGTCAATGACTATTTTTCTTGGGGTAAACTAAAAAATAGTTCAATCCAAAAGTGTTGTTAAGTGTAAACCGTGTTGTAGATTAGCTGATAGGCTGTCCATTCATTAAATGATGAGCTGTTTTTTCAGTGTAGTGAAGCCTCTGTTTCATTAACATCCATTCAAAAAAAGCTTCTCAATTATTATTTGTGCATCTTCGCTCCCATTCCTCGCATCTTAGCTCCATCCCTTCAGGAAGGAAGGGAAGGAGACTCTCATCCCGCTGGACCGGTCAGTAATCCTGTCCAACCCAAGCTGCTATTTTGCGGTAGTCGTGGCCTAATGGTTATAGCTGTTTTTTTCGAACTCAAAGTTGTAGGGTTTGTGTTTCGCTAACCTGCAGGAATTGTAGGTGATCGGAGCCCAATTTCCGAATATGGGACACCATACTTAGCTACACGTCACTTCACTTTTTTGCAGCATGCCACAGTAACCTAAAAAAGTACTGTTTAGTTAGAAATCATGTTGCCTTTCCTCCCATTGTTAGCCTTTCCTCCAAATGGTGGTTCTGCTGTTCCCTGCAGTCTGAGCGAGCGCTGAGATTATTCCTAAATAATTGAGTTTCCAATAAAGACTTTGCAGGAGAACGAAACAATGGCTGCCCTGTGGAGGAGTGAGCGCGTGTGGATGGCACATAGTCATTGTGTAATACAAGGCCAACAGAGCAGAACAAACAGGGAGGGTTAAAGTCAGAGCTTTGCTGGGGATTTTTTCTGGGCTTTTCCCCGTCTGCAACTCAACTCAAACAAAGTTCATTTCCATTTTCACCACTCCCCTGCCAATTTAAAGGGACAGTTCACCCAAACATTAAAATTTGCTGTTAATTTACTCGCCCTCAGCCTATCCAAGAAGTAGATGACTTTGTTCTTCAGATTTTAATGGCTACCGGCACTTTAAGAGTCAAAAAAAGCTCATGAATGAATCCCTGTGAATCCTGACGATATATTGAGGTCTTATGAAGTGAAATGAAACTGATCATGGTTTGCTGCATTATTAACTGTAATCCAGAGCTTCAGGAAAACAGTCCGTAGTGATGTTCTGTTCACAAGCGAATCATTTCTTTGAACTGATTCTTTTTAGTGAGTTGAACCAGTTCTCCAAATCGGCCTGAAGCTTCTGAAACAGTTCAGGGTTCGAGCAGCACAGATCTACAAGTTACTAAATCGAAACTCACTTTCAGATGCCTTACAGAAAATAAGGAAATTAGTTTCTTGCACAGTCTGATCTTTTCGCTTCATAAGACCTCTAATATCGTCAGGATTCACAGGGATTCATTCTAGTGTTGCTTGATGTGCTTTTTTGACTCTTAAAGTGACGGTAGCCATTAACTTAGATTTTATAAATCTCCAACAAGCACATCTTCAGCTAAAAATCTTCTTCACTTTTCGACTGAAAAAGAAAAGTCTTCTACATTTTTGATGGGCTGATGGTGAGTAAATTAACAGTGCATTTTAATTTTAAGGTGAACTGTCCCTTTAACCTGAAGCTGAGCGTCCCAGGTCACGGTTGTGTTAGTTTAGGATAGTGTGATACATATCCGGTTGGAAAGTCCTCTGCTCCACAGATATGATGTAGTTCTGCATTAGGGACAGGATTTTCCATCCCGCCTGTTATTGTCCAGTCGGTGACGCTACATTGACAGGTGTTTCCTGTCTCATCAGTGTCCCGCGACCTCCTGACATCCTGCTGTTTGTGTTTGTAACTGGGAACTGTGTGATTGAACTTGTGACCATCAAACCATCTCACTAACCAAACCAAAAACAACATGCTGCCATCGTTTACTCTATCGCACACTGTAATCATTACTGATTGATTCTCTCTATAAGTCAAGTCAAGTCTGCTACTTGACTTACAGAAAGAATCAAACAGCAACTATAAAGAAGGGAAGTGATGCTTCTTGTGTCCTACAATAAATTAGAGACAACTAAATTTCAGCAATTGAAAATTAATTTTAGGTATTGGCCAAAACAGTTTTGTAGGACTGAAATAATTGGCTTTTACAAATTTAATTTAATTTTATTTAATTTAATTTTATTATGTTTTTTTATTGGATTGTTCATCATGCAATCTTTAAATTCGACATTGTGTATTAATGGGCTGGTAATACAGCTGACATTTAATATTCCTGAAAAGATTGAAATCATTTTTATTTTATTTTATTTTATTTTATTTTTCAATATCAGTATTATTATTTATATATTTTTTATTGGATTGTTCATCATGCAATCTTTAAATTCGACATTGTGTATTAATGGGCTGGTAATTCAGCTGACATTTAATTTTCCTGAAAAGATTGAAATCATTTTTATTTTATTTTATTTTATTATGTTTTTTTATTGGATTGTTCATCATGCAATCTTTAAATTCGACATTGTGTATTAATGGGCAGGTAATATAGCTGACATTTAATATTCCTGAAAAGATTGAAATCATTTTTATTTTATTTTATTTTTCAATATCAGTATTATTATTTATATATTTTTTATAGGATTGTTCATCATGCAATCTTTAAATTCGACATTGTGTATTAATGGGCTGGTAATTCAGCTGACATTTAATTTTCCTGAAAAGATTGAAATCAATTTTATTTTAATTTTATTTTATTTTATTTTATTTTATTTTATTTTATTTTTTGTGTTTTTTTATTGGATTGTTCATCATGCAATCTTTAAATTCGACATTGTGTATTAATGGGCTATCTATCTATCTTTATATTCACTAAACATTATTGGAAGCGCAACTTTTATCCAATAACTGCAATAAGATGTATTGCTTTTGATTTGAAACAAGGTTTGAGCTTTCAAATATTGCACATTTCATACCAAACTCAAACAAGGCACAGTCCAGTGAATGTTTGTGGTTAAAGCCGAGAATGACTCTGATCGTGAGATCTGTTGCAGGACTCGGAGTCGTTGGACCGCTGCATTCAGAGCGTGTTATCGGCTCTGTATCCTCCCTTCAGCGCGTCGGCGGCCACCGTCCTGTGGCAGCTCTTCAGCGTCGTGGAGAGACAGTACCGCGGAGACGGCCTGCGCTGCTTCATTGACTTCCTGCTGCCAGCCAAGAGAATCCTGCAGATAATAAAACAGGAGGCCTGTGTGAGTACCGTCAGTTTCAGCAGATGCATTTTCACTGAAGCATTTCAATAAAAAGTCAATAAAAACACTGGGGAATATCTACTAATAGATCACATTATTTTAAATTTAGCAAATATATTTTTATTTATAATAAAATATATTTTATATATAATATAATTATTCGACACATTTTTTAAAATGTATTAATATATTAGTAAATGTCAAAACAATAACTAAGATTAATAAATGCTTTAGAAGTATATATATTTATTTATATTTATTCATTTAACAGACGCTTTTATCCGAAACAACTTATAAATAAGGAATACAACATGCAATCCATGATGGACGCAAATAACACAAGAAGTGCTTGTGATACAATGTTTCACACATAGTGTAGAAAAGTGTAAGATAATATTTATTTATTTTAGTATATGATTGGAAATGAAATGTGCATAATGCAAATCAAAATATTTTATACATAAATGCATACTAAATGTATATGCATGTCTAAAATAAATCATACATATAAACTAATATATAATAAAATAAAATAAATATTAATTGAAAAGCATGTATCGGTGGCCTGGTAATGCGGTTCACCCAGGTTTGCTGAATGTTTTATTAATTTGTCACTTATTGTTGTTGACACCCATAGTGGTGTAGCCAAATATGTTTAAGCCATTTAAATTCTCCCAGAGAGAGATCTTGCGAGAGTGGGAACATGAGAGGGAGGAGGAATACTTCAGGCTGAAAGAGGGTTCAGTGTTGCTGTGATAAACAGCCCAAACAGAGTGTGTTGTGAGCTCACTGCAGTGAACTTGGCAAAGAGGATCAGGCTCAAATGAAAGACCTTCTCAGGGAGGCTTTGTATTTCTGCAGGTTAGCGCTGTGTGAGCACATAGCTGAAACCTTACACTCCTGAATGCAGCGCTGCCATTGTTACTCTGAGACGAGGGCTCTGAGCTGCCTCATTTAACTCAGGCATGATCTTTGAGGGAGTCACAGCGTGCTGAAACTTTCATGTTCCTGCTGCATCATCAGTATCATTATACAGCAGCGTCAGGGAGTCACTAACAACGCTACTAAATTAACTGTTTTTTTTTTTTAGAAGCATTACAGTAGCTAAATAGTGAAGCTCTTTTTCGATGTACAATACCATGATAAAATGCATTTTTTACATCGTATAACCTGTGCAGAAATCTCTCTCAAAAAATATTGTGCAGTCTGATTTATTGTAGGAAACTGGTCTGTTTGTTAATTATAAATTTATTTATTTATTTATTTATTTGCTAAATGTATGGACTCTCTGCAAACTATTATAATTTTTTTAAATACAATTTGAATGATTAAAATTTATATAATTTTCATTTTATTTAAAATTTTGGTTAAAGTTTTAGCAATTTTATTTTTGTCATTTTTGTTTAGTAATTCTGTTTATTTTTATATATATTTTTTAAATACATTTTTATTTCAGTCTTAATTTTAGTGCATCAAGTTAAAATGAGAAAATAACTAGCTAAAATAAAGTTATACAATTATAACATTTTTATATTTTATTTTATCCCAATTAAAAAAAAAGGTAGGTTAATTTACTATAAAACCCCTAGTTCAAATGGTAAATTGCGGACACTGAAATTGGGAACTTTTATGTTTCTGTGAATTTTTGCAATTCTATTGGTTGACTCAAAAAATACACATTACACTTTAAAATATATATTTTACAATTGCATAATGTTTTAAATCATTGTAATTTTGTTTCTTGAAATCTCCTTCAACACAGAAATAAATGAATGAGTGCAAGCTGCAAAAAACTGCATACTGTTGCTTGTACCTGTATGAAAAGTGGCCTTTTTATCTGATAAATACATTATTTTTTATTTTCCACAGTTGCGATTCAAAGGCCTGTTGCTGTACCATGAGGGATGGCCACTGTGTTTGAATGAGAAAGTGGTTCTGCAACTTGCACCCCTGCATAAAGTACGTCTACGGCAGGGAGATTTCTACCTGCAAGTGGTTCCCTTAGGCCGCAAGGCTGCCAAACTGGTCATAAAATGCTTGTCAGGGAGCGGGCAAGCCATTGCAGAGATCCCTGTGGCCGAGAGCATGTACGGCAGCGTGTTCACGCCCGACTTCCTGCAGAATGTAATGCGTGAGCGCAATCTGCACCCTCTCCAGAACTGCCTCCTCAGTACCGGCGCCGTGGTTTACCGAACGCCCTGGAAGAACGTGGTCAATCCTTTGTTCGTGAGCAGCACTGCCGACGCAATCATGCAGGCACGGAGTGGCGGCGGGACCCTGTTGGGTCAGCTCAGCACCTGCAGCACGCACGGATCCACAGGAACGCTCAGTTCCCGAGACTCTTTGGGCGCTGAGTCCACCGTTTCGGAGCCAGTCCTCAGCCGGAGCCTCACAGATATGGGCATCAGCTCCCTGCACTCTGAGGATTCGCCCTTGCAAAAGAGTCCTAACTCCCTTCCCCAGACGCCAATCTTGGGCAGCCCAGATCAGGGATGCATGCGAGGCGGAATCGGCCACAAAATACTCTCGTTCAGCACGGACCTTAGCAATCCCGGCCTTCGCAAGAGGCATCCCAGAGACTCTGCGGCCTTCGAGTCGCGAAGGATTTTCCGCAAGTCCTACATGGAGGCACTGCAAAACCCCATGAACATCGGCTCCAGCTCAGAATCAATTCTGGAGGAAGGGACGGAGTCTGAGCCTGGGGCTCGTCATGGCTCTGTCACAAAGGAGCCGATCCCTCGGAGAACCTCTATTCGTGGATTGCTGGGAGGAGATGAATCTAACGATGGTTCTCATCCAACCAAGAGCACAGAGTCCAGTCCGGGTGAGAGACGCTCCAAATCTCTCGAACGTACCAACAAGGCCTTGCAGGTTAAAGGCCACCGGGCTCGGTCGTCCTCCGGTGGATCCGGTAGCGGCCTTCCCAAGAAACTTATGAATGGTTATACATTCCGTTTTGGAAAATTGGATTTGGAGGCGGCCTTTCCTGGCATTGAGAAACGGAGCAACAAAGAGAACTCAGGTAAATACGCTTTGTCAACTCTTTTGAGGTTCGCCATTCCAGTGCCAAGGTCATGAGTTTGATTCCCAGGGAATGCATGAACTGATCAAATGCATATCTTGAATGCAATGCAAGTCTCAAATCTTGCAGCTGGAGTTTAGCTCCAAACAGATCCAACACCCTTTTTTGGGAGTTTCTGATGAGTCTTGATTAGTTGTTTCAGTTGTGTTTAATTAGGGTTGGATCTAATTTCTACAAGACAGTGGCCCTCTAGGAACAAGTTTGGGCATCCTTGCTGTACATAAAGGACATGGCAGAGCATCTTGTTTGGGATTCTTTCCCAACTAGAACTAGACCAGAACAAGCTTCCCTTGTCAAATCATGGCACTAGTAACACTAAGATCACGATTTCGATTCCTAAAGGACTGCATGAACGGATGAAATGCATACCTTCAAAATGTCACTTTGGATAAAAGCATCAGCCAAGTGCATAAATGTAAATGTCACCATATTGTACATCTGGTATGTCCAATCCTGCACCTGCGGGACAGTGGCCTTCCAGGAACAGGTTTGGACAACCCTGCTGTACATAAAAAAGGCTTGAGGGTGAGTAAATCATGGGGTAATAATAACTGTCCCTTTAAGAGCCAGGTCTGTTTCCAGACAGTTGTGGTCCAGTGGGTAATTATCACTTGCAGCAAACTCTGGGACCATCAACGAGCTTAGAGTTTCCGAAGAGATAGCTTGGCATTCCTCTGGCATGATTTTATGGCTTGCGACCGGCTGCATGTGAGGGCTAATAGCGTGTGTGTTTTGGAATGCTTCAGCGGCCCTGCCCTGTTATAGAGGGTGCTTGTCTTTCTGAAGTGTTTGCTGTACCCCAAAGGCACGATACGGCACTGAATGGGTTGCCAGGGTGACTGCGCTGTTTTATTTAGCTCTTCCTGCTATTGAGAACTAGAAAGAGAACATTTTGCCCTCCGTCTATGTGCTTCAGGCCAGGGGTGTGTTTGGGGTCTATCCGCAGGAAGTTCCTTACTGTCCAGCATTCTTAAGATTTTCATTTACTTTATCACGTGAGTTGTTTCCATGTCCCCATGTCCTAACTGTGTACAACCAAATACTGTACATTTATGAGTAAAACCCCTGTCTTTTCACATTAATCCAGTTAGTTGATCCAGCTGTGCCAAGTGACATTATACTTTTTTGTCAGTCACTTTATTTTCACTCACTTACACTCACAATGATATTTAATTGGTTCCTGAAATGAGGTATTATACAGCTGTACATAAAAAAATTACAAATGAGATAATATAAAAAAAAAAAAAAATATAGATTTTTAATATTATATATATATATATATATATATATATATATATATATATATATATATATATATATATATATATATATATATATATATATATGGATAATAATTATAATTTTTTAAATTTGTATTCATATATAAAATATAAAATATAATTATTTACATATTAAATTTTATGTTTTATTTATTAATCTTTTAATATTTATTTAACTTTATTAAGTTATTGTTGATGTTTTAAGGTTTTATATATTTTTTGAATTCAATATACATTTAATTTAATAATATTAAACATTAATTTATATATATATATATATATATATATATATATATATAATATAATGTTATTATATAAATGTATATATATATATATATATATATATATATATATATATATATATATATACATTTATATAATAACATTATATTATGCAATAATAATAATAATAATATTACAATTATTATTATTTTAGATAAATATAACTTTATTTGATTTAATCAATTGTTTTTTAATAACAATTCTAATTATTATTATTACTATTATTATTTTAATTGACCAATCTCTAAATGGCTAGTTGTCATCTGAATAATCTTCTTGAATGATATAATGATCTCTAACTACTTTGTACAGTATTTTTGTGTCTCGTCAGGACAAGCCTAGTTAGGACTTGGTGTCTGGTGAATTCAGTCTCTATGGCTCTCATTTTACTTTTGTTCTCTGTTTGACACACACACACACACACACACACACACGGAGTGGTTTAGGTAAATTCCCATCTGGGATTCTGCAGAGTCCTTCTGTTCTATGGCTTTCTTTCCCACACATGAAAATCAGAGCCATTGAGTTTGGGCAGGAAGCCACAGCGGATCCGATGACCCACCTGAGGGAGGATCTCTGCGTCGCTTACCTGCTCGACTCCCAGCGCTGTTAAGCTCCCATCCAGATGGTTTGCCTCCGTCATAATGGAGACCATTGTGTCCCTTTGGGCCTGTGAGGACGCTGAAGAGAGGCTTAGAGAGTAAAGCCCATCTCCACGTAATATCTGTCCTGTTACAAAGCCCGAGCGAAGCAGGGGTCACTCAGACTTTGCTCAAACACAAATGCCAATGACTTTGAGGCTGGGTCAGATTACACCCGATGTGGTTTTGCTTGGTCTTTGTGATTGCATTAGGTTCCTTGTGATTTGAACTGGTTCCCATGATACCCTAGAACTCGGTCTCGCTCTGAGAGACGTATGCAAAGTCAACCAAATATTGCCTGGCTGCTTTTTGAAAAGTGTGGGTTAGTGACTAACTAAAAGCAATGACACTATTAACTAGCTTTATCTTTCCCAGTAATAACCAACGTTTTCCAACTAGTAATCGTGTACAGCTTTACAACCCTGCAAACTGATAAGAAACTCATATTTAGTATTGGAAATTCTGATTTGTTCTTGTGAATCAGTTCATTCAGATGATTCATGTAAATTAACTGATCCAAAAAAGTCTATTTGTGACATTTATGTAACAGTGGAAACCCTTTCTCATTCAAGTGAATCAATTCATTCAGATGATTCATTCAAATCAACTGATTAAAAAAAAATTGCAACATTTTTGTAGCATTGGAAATCCATATTCATTCAAGTTGACTCGACTCATTCAGATGATTCGTGTAAATCAACGGATTCAAAAAAAGTCTGTTTGCAACATTTTTATAGAACTGGAAATTCTGATATTTTCCTAGTGAATCAGTTTATTCAGATGATTCATGAAAATTAACTGATTCAAAAAATCTGTGACATTTTATAGCATTGGAAATCCATTCTCATCTAAGTGAATCAATTCATTTGAACAAGTCATGCACATCAACTGATCCAGAAAAATTGTTTGCAACATTTTTGTAGCATTGGAAATCCATATTCATTCGAGATGAATCAACTCTTTCAGATGATTCGTATAAATCAACTGATTCAAAAAAGTCTGTTTGCAACATTTTTATAGAACTGGAAATTCTGATTTCTTCCAAGTGAATCAATTTATTCAGATGATTCATGAAAAGTAACTGATTCAAAAAATCTGTTTACGACATTGTATAGCATTGGAAACCCATTCTCATTCAAGTGAATCAATTCATTCAGATGATTCATTCAAATCAACTGATTAAAAAAAAATTGCAACATTTTTGTAGCATTGGAAATCCATATTCATTCAAGTTGAATCAACTATTTCAGATGATTTGTGTAAATCAACTGATTCAAAAAAGTCTGTTTGCAACATTTTTATAGAACTGGAAAATCAAATTTGTTCTTGGGAATCAGTTTGTTCAGATGATTCATGAAAATTAACAAGCATCATACATTAATAGCATTTTTAGTTAAATTCTGCATGTTTATGAATCATAATTTTTTTTATAAATCACAGTAAGTATATTAAATCTGGTAAAGTTGAACAAATCCACTCTAACTGAGATTAGTTCATTCAGAAAACGACACTGTTTTATTTGTTTATTTGTTTGTTTACTGGTGGTGCTGTGTTTGTTTGTGTTGCTATTGGTTTTGTTGGTTGGAGTATTGTTGAGTATTGTTGCTCGTTGAGGAAGTGCATCACAAACAGGAAATGAAGTCAAGAGAAAGACAATAGTGCAGGAGCTGACAGAAGTCTGAAATTTCACAAACATGACATTGTTTATTTGTGAATGTGCTTATATATGCACAATATGTCACTATTCCTGACCAATCACATTAAAGATATTCATATGAACACAAGTTCAACATTCTTTCAAGACAAGGACAGGCTTATTTTCCTCAATATATAGGAGTTATAAAGGGGTCAGGAACAGATAATTACTGAAGAATAGAGAACAGATAATTGATGTTTATTTATTTTGTTTTTTTTATTTTATTATTCACTGAATCACTGAATTTATTCAGATGATTTTTGTAAATGAACTGATAAAAAAAAGTCTGATTTGATTTTTAATTCAATTTAATAATATTTTATTTTAAATGCATTTAGTTTATTTATTTATTGTTTTATTTTTCATTGAAAATTTATTCAGGTGATTCATGCAAATGAATAATATTGTTTATTTAATTATATTTTATTTAAAATTTATTTAATTAATACATTTATTTATTTTAAATGTATTATTACTGTGATCTGTCTTTATTGCTTTAGGTATATTTATATGTTAAAGTTTAATGATGGCACCCTAACTGAGAATCATTAATTCAGTAGATTTTATTTTATTTTATTTTATTTTATAATTTAATTTATTCAGGTGAATCGTGACTGAACTAATTTTATTTTTAATATTATTCTATATTATTTTAAATGTATTTAACTAATTAATTAATTTTAAATGTATTATTTGTGTGATTTTTCTTTTATTGATTGATATTCAGATGTTCTTCCTCAGGTCATAAAATGTTAAAATGTTATAACATTTCTATCACAGTGTGTTAGTGGTGTTTAGTTACTCCGAAAAATATTTGGCTCATGTTAAATGTGTTATTTGGACAACTGAATTCTTGAAGGTAGTGTTTGTTAGAGTTGTTGAACTCCTCTCTTCAGCCGCAGTCTTGTGTTGTAGTGTTTGGGTTGCTGGGTTGGAAGAAACAGCCTGAGGCTTTGGATTCGGGAGGAATTACACAAACATCTGCTTCAGCTGGGAATGTCAGCCACAGCATTCCTCAAACCAGAGCCCGAGGGCACAGAAACTCAGCAGTGTGTGTGTGTGTGTGTGTGTGTGCCTCACACACCTGGTCTGCGTCGTGACTCAACATTGACTAGTTTTGGTCACACCTGAACCCGATCTTCCTTCCCTCCAGACAGTCTGTTTTTGCACCACAAACACTGCTGTTGCAAGGTCTGGAATCATTAAGTGTTTTTGAAAGAAGTCTCTTCTGTTCACTCATTTATTTGATTAAAAATACAGTAAAAATATGAAATATTATTATAATCAAAAAAATCCAGTTTCCTGTGTGAATCTGTGTTAAAGTGTAATTTATTTCTGTGATGCTCCGCTGTATTTTCAGCATCATTCCTACAGTCTTCAGTGTCACATGATCTTCAGAAATCATGAAGATATACTGCTCAAGAAACATTTCGGAGTATTATCAATGTTGAAAACAGTTGTGCTGCATCATATTTTTGTGGAAATTGTGATGCATTTTATTTTTCACGATTCACAGATGAATAAAAAGTTCAAAAGAAAAGCATTTATTTGAAATCAAAATAATTTGCAACATTATAAATGTCACTTTTGATTAATTTAATGCATCCTAAATTAATAAAATTATTACTTTCTTTAAAACAGTATAGTGTAGTTCAGTTCAGGTTATGAAACGTGTTTGATTTTACAGTAAAATGAACTGATGGTTTGCATATCTGCCATTTAAATGTTTTTTTGTTTTTTTTTTACAAATCAAATCCTGTAAATACGTCGTCATCATTTACATTTTCCCTTCTGAATGCATCTGCCAAATAAATCTAGTTACTGCCGCTTTAAATCACAGTTTTGATTGAATGCATTTAAAAATGATTCACATAAACACATCTGGTGTGTGGTCATCATGAAGTCTTTGTGACTCAGATCTGTGTTGGTGTGTCCAGGTCTCTCTGATGACGGTCTGCACTCGAGCTCCAGGAGGAACAGTAACAGCACTGAGGAGATTGTTCCTCCGAAGCCCCCCAGCAGAGCAGCGGTGTCTCCTGGCCCGTCCACAGCGCCCCCTGCTGTCTGTCCTCCAGCGCTGCCTTCACTTATTAACCAGGAGCTCCTGACCTCCGGTGCTCTGACGCTTCCTGGTACGAGACCGGCTGGAAAACCTACAAGAACACAGAAACAGATGCTTCGAATGCATCTAAATATTATATTCCTTACTAAAAAATTTAATAATCTAATAAATTTTTTTGAAGTTCATTGCAAACCAAATGGTAAGGCTGCATGAAGCGAGGCACTGTGTTCTTTTACACGCTTGAGCCTCATAGTGTCTCAGGCGTCTTGATGAAAAATGAACAAATTAAGAAGAAATTAGGCTAATTTAAAAACTAAGAAATTGTAATATATTAGTATTGTAATTTTACTGTAAAATATAAATATTTTTATTATTATTACAATATATTTTTTCTTAATTTTACTTAATTTCATATTTTATGTTATTTTTGAATTTCAATATTTTTATTGAATAATTCTAATAATCATTACTAATCATAATCATTATAAAATCATATTCAACTATTATGTTCAATTATATACTAATAAAAGTTTTATTGCTATTCTTTATTACTATTATTATTATTATTATTATTATCATAGTAATTATTATTATATTTAATATTAATATTATTCGTTTTTTCACCATAATGTTTTTATGTTATAATTCTAATAATCATTAATAACAAGAATTATCATTATATTATATTAAATTACATAAACATTATTGTTATTAATAATAATTATCTATAAAGTAGTAGTAGTAGTAGTATTTAATAATAATACTAATAATACAATGTGTTATTATTAATATTTTTATCATCTCCTCTTTGGATTAAAACATGTAAAATATCATTATAATTTTACAGTAATATTGATGTACAAAGTGTTTTTAAACAATTTTCTATATAGTAATTATAATCATCAATAATAATTATTATTTTTATATTAAATGAGTGCATTATATTAGATACAATTTTATAACTATTATTTATAATATTATTATTATTATCTCTTTGAAAGTCACTTTGGATAATATTATTATTATTAGTTTTGAACCATAATGTTTTTTTTAATGTAGTAATTCTAATAATCATTAATAACAAGAATTATCATGTTATATTAAATAACATAATTATCATTTTCATTAATAATAATTATTCATAGTAGCAGTGGTATTAATAATAACAATATACTTCGAACATGTATCATTATTAATATTTTTATTACTGTATTTCCTCTTTGTAAATCACTTGGGATAAAAGCATCTGCTAAATACATAAATGTAAAATATAATTAGTCATATTAATATATAGTGTTTTTATATTGTAATTATAATAATCATTATTTTTTATACTTTAATAAATTATATAACTATTATTATTTGAAAAAAGCTTTGGATAAAAGCCTCTATTAAATGCATTAATGCAAATATAATTCTAATTATAAAACGGAATGTTCGGCTCCTTGATTCTGATTGGCTGAGCCACGTTCAAAGCTGTTCTAAAGCACTCTACAAAGTAACACACACCTTTGTTTACTTCTGTGTGTTGCTCGGCAACCGCTTTGTTGGAATCTTAAGTAGATACATTGTTTGGTGGATGAAACACTTTTTGTTTATAATACCATTACAGTTTATTTGCTCTGTTTTAATTCTGTGAAACCTTATTAGGTTTATGGAATAACCGTTTTATAAATACAGTAACCCCCATGAAGCAGTGGTTTACAGTGAATTTATAACAGCTAATGGGGTTTTAGTCTCTCAGCTGTCAAACTTTCAAACTTTTTGGAGTTTGTTGCTTATAGCTTCATGTTTTAAATCACAATTGCAGATTGTATCATTAAAATGAGGTTCAGTTTGGTTAATCAGGTCATGATCTCACGTGGTGCTGCAGGTAACCAGGACCGCGGTGGCAGAGCCGTGCTGCAGGTGTGCACCAGGAACCAGGTGTGGATCGAAGCGCGCTTCACCACAGACCAGATCAGCCAGCTGCTCTGCTTCTACTGCCACAGACTGCGGTGAGAAGCGGCCCGAATCACTGACACGCTTTACTGAAACTGTGCGCTGTCACACAGCAGCTCAGGCTTTCCACTGTCTGTTTTCAGGAGGGAGAGGCGAGAGCTGGGTTTGACGGTTCTCGTTGACGCTCGCAGGCAGCCGGTCGCGTCTGCGCTCTTCTCTGCTCTGTCTGAGTTTCAGGTGAGACCAGACACAGTTCACGTCTCAAGCCCTCCACCTCATGTCAGGGACCAATGTTTTACTGATCTAAAAGAGCCCCAAGGGAAAGTCTCGAGAAACAGAAAGCCCTCTGCATATAATGCGTTTATTAAAAACCTTTGAAATATTCATCATATATAAAGTATTTGAATGTCTATTCATAATAAAATCTGAAAATATTTTTATTTTTAAATATGCACGTTGATCCTTGTTCGTAAGACTAATATGTTGAAAACACAACTAAAAAAATGCTTCTTGTCTCTTCACATTCAATTATGAATTACATTAATCATGTAAATGACAGCCTGCTTTAAAAAAAATAAAATAAAATAAAATAAAAATTATATATTTTGTTATAGTTTGTTATAAATCTATTAGTTTTGGATCCATTTTTATTTTTGTATTTTCCTTTTTTTATTTTCCTTTTTTTTGTGTGCATTTGTCATTTTTTATTGTTTTAGGTTTATATATATATATATATATATATATATATATATATATATATATATATATATATATATATATATATATATATATATATATATATATGCAGTATACATAGTTTTTATTACATCATATTTTAGTCAAAGTAATATTTATTTGGAAACTAGCTTTTTTATACTCTTTCTTTTCAAGTAAAGTATTTTTTTTAATGTTTTGAATTTTAGTTTCAGTTTTAGTTTGAATAATGTGCATCAGTGTCTGGTTTGGTTGTTAGTCACTCCAATTAATCACATAAAGTTGGTGTAGAGTTTGACAGCTGTGTAAAATCAGCACTGACTCACATATTCTGTCACACAGTTGCTCACTAAAGCCAGAAACACTGCACTGAACCGCGCTCGTACATTACCATGCTGCGATCAAACCTTTGACACGCTTTAGGACGCAGTGATGGAAGAAAAGCGTCTGTGTTCACACACGCGTCGAGAGGGTTCTGAGTGTAAAGTTGAGACTCTTTTCTGCACGCTAACTGTTGAATGCATGGTTCACGTCAAATATCTGAAAGAAAGTCTGTCCTCAGGGTTTGAGACGAGGCCTGTGCGAGCATGTCTTAAAAACACTCAGAGAAAATGATCGGCCCCAGCATGCAAAATATGAGAGAAGAGGGAGTGTTTCTCCACTTAAATATGTTCTTAATAGCACTGGTACATGCAATAACTGATCTAAACTCTCTAAAGTCTTTGTGATTGTTTTTGTTTGACTTTTTTCCCCAATGTTAAGTCGGCACAAAACGCAAAAAATGTATTAAATCACAAAAATGCTAAATAAAAATAAATAATATATGTTTTAAATAAACGACAATCAAAATTAAATACTAACAAATAATTAATAAGATTATAAAAATGTTAAATAAAAATACATATTTTAAAATAAAAAACATTGAAATAAAATATTTGCTAAAAATGTTAAAAATGCTATATTAAAATAATTGATTTTTGAAAAAAAAAATCAAAATAAATTACTAAGTAATAATTGATTAAATCATAAAAATGCTAAATTAAAATAAATAATTGAAAAACTATCAAAATAAAATACTAATAATATTAATATTAAATATTAAATCACAAAAAATGCCAAAATCATAATAAATAATTTCAAATAAAAGAATCAAAATAAAATATTTGCTAAAAATTTATTAAATCCCAAAAATAATTAATAATCAATATTTAAATAAAAAACAATCAAAATAAATTACTAACTAATAATAAATTAAATCACAAAAATGCTAAATAAAAATAAAAATATTTTCAAATTAAAATATTCAAAATAAAATATTTGCTAAAAAGTAGTTAAATTATAAAAATATTAAATGAAAATAATACATAACTAAAATAAAAAGAATCAAGATTGAACACTTAGTAAAAAAGATTCAATAATTTGTTTACCTGCATATCATGTCACAATTACCGTAACCCTCAATAGAGAACCATGAATATGTGAATGTTTTGTTAAATTATTGACATATTAATTTAAGTAACTCAGACAACATTATGGCAAAAAGGCGAATCCCTGATTTAATGTTTGGTCTTTGTAATTTTCCTTATTTTTTATTTTTATTTATTTATTTATTTATATTTTAAAATTTTGAGTTCATGAGTTGAAAAAAATCAACTAATTATAAAAATGCTCAATTTAAATAAAATCAAAACACAAAAAATACCTGGTTTACCTGCATGTTCTGGTTTACCACCATTAACCACCATTAGAGAACCATAAACATGCAATTGTGTTGTTAAATAATTGATAGAGAAGGTTTTTGATTTATTAACACTTATAGATTTGCTCTGTCCCGCCAGACTCTTGTCCCCAATGCACTTTACTCAGTTTTGATTCTGATGGACCGAGATGCAGCAGTGAAAGTGGAGCGAGACGTCTCAGTTCCTGTGAGTAAATGACTGTCTGTCGTTCAGTTTGAGTCAGTTGGTGTTTATGTGAACTGCTCCTCTCTGTTCTTGTGCAGTGTGAAGTCCTGACGTCTCTGAAAGCTCTGCAGAAGCACATCGACTCGTCGCAGCTCACCAGAGACTTTGAGGGCACCTTCCCATACGACCACAGCCACTACATTCAATTCAGACAGGTGCACAAAACAGGGTTTCATGAATGTTTTTATCAGCCGAAACACTTTGACCTGAAATGTTCACCTCTAAGCTCCCATCCTGAGGTTTTAATCTGATATTTCAATAATTTAACCACACACACACACATATATATATATATATATACATACATTAGGGCTGTCAAATTCATCAATATTGCATCCAAAACAAGTTTGTGTTTACATCATATATATGTGTGTGTACTGTGTATTTATTATGCAGGGCCCAGCTCAATGCGATTTTTATTATTATTTATATTTTATGATATTACTATTGTTATTAATAGTATTATTATTATTATTATTCATTTGTATTTATTATTCTGCCCTAAAACTAATAGGACGGACCAAAAAAAAAAAAAAATCATAATAATACTTTTGCAAACTAGTCCTAGTTTTTTCATCAGTGTCAGCAAAAGCAGTGTAGTGCTGATGTTTGATAATAATAATTTTATATATGTATCTATATATATAGATATATATATAAAAGAAGCTCCCTAAAGAGGCATACAAACATTTATAAAAATAATTAGCTATCACTGTAATGGTTATAAAGCTAAAAAATTATATTTTTATGGTAAATTACCTAAAATGGTATATTTCATCCCTGATTTAGGTGTTTAGAGGCTTGCTAAATAATATCAAATATTGTTTTAAGTGACCGTTTCAAATTTAACCCTGATATTTGAACCCTGATATTTATTTTACATTTTTATGATTTAATTATTAGCTTGTTTTCAGCTCACAAATCCAGTTTGGCAAACCCTGAGCTACTTTAAAACTTTTGCATTTGTGAGGAAGAAGATATTCATGATTCAAGCGCTTTATTGTCATATGTACTAGTACAAGGAAAATCTGACTTTGTTTACTCCTCACGAGAATGAAGTGGTTGAAGGGGAACAAATATAACTTAACATAGAAAATAAAGGATATACAGTAAAGTAAAAACCAAAAAGAATAAGAAAAATAAACAAATATAGCACACAAAAAAAATACAAAAACTTTTACACTTTAAAAATATGCTTAAATTACACTTTATACACTTGCCTAAACTTTAAAAAGACACTTAAATTACACTTTAAACAATAACATAAACTTAAAAAAAGACACTTAAATTACACTTAAAATACACTTTAAACACTTACATACAGTTACACTTAAATTACAATTTATACATTTTATAAATCAACTTTAAAAAAAATCTTAAATTACAATTTATACACTTTATTAATAAACTTTAAAAATACACTTAAATTACACAAAAAATTACACTTTACACACTTACATACAGTTTAAAATTACACTTAAATTACAATTTATACACTTACCTAAACTTTGAAAAGACACTTGAATAACACTTTATACACTTTAATAATAAACTTAATTTGCACTTTATATTACCTAAACTTTAAAATTACATTAAATTACAATGTATACACTCACATACAATTTAAAATGACATTAAATTACAATTTATACACTTACATACACTTTACAATTACTCTTAAATTACAATTTATACACTTTCACTAAAAAAAACACTTAAATTGCACTTTATAAACTTACATACACTTTAAAAAATACACTTAAATTACACTTTACACACTTACGTAAACTTTTCAAAGACACTTACATTACACTTAAATTAAATTGTACACACAGACTTTAAAATTACTCTCAAATTACACTTTATAAACTCACATACACTTTAAAAAATACACTTAAAATACACAGAAAATTAAAATGCACTTAAAAAGCAAAAACAATTGTGTTGAACTTATTTCTTTTTATCCGCTAACAGAAAATCGAACCGTTTGCTGTGAGCTGCAGCTCTGCGATCGCTTCTCTTCAAAGCTCCATCAAGACGCTGAACAGCATCGGCAGTCTGGAGACGTCTGAGGTAATACTGTCGACAGGAACTGTTTGATTTTAGGTCGTTTTCTGCAGCACAATTGAAAATTATTTAAATTGTTTTGTTTACTGGTGTTCCCTTTGCTAAGCCCCAACTTTAAACATATCACTGACCAATCCAAGCTTAGCAAATGTTGCCTTTTGTTTTTGTTACTTTGTAATGTTTTTTTTTAAATGTAACACAATGCAAGTTCAGCGGAGGGGTGGAGCTTCACACAGGCTGATTTGAATATTGATCGTCTGTAGGAGGTGTCAGAGGTCATCAGCCAGCAGAAGAGTCTCATGAAGAGCGTTCTGGACGACAACAAACTCAACCGCCTGCGGCTGGAGGGCGGCACCTTTCTGGCCCGAATCAGGAAAGAGGAGATGTGTGAAAATGAGAACTACAGGTACTGCCTTCATCAGAGGACTGATAGATCCTTACATTGAGTAGAAAAGCTTTAATAGGATACTGGCATATCAGGATTGCTCTTAAAAAGCTGCATGACACTGCCATTAGTTTATTTACTTCCAGCGCTGTTTTATTAATTACACGAGTAAATGCATGCACACACACAATCAAAACACTCCTGTCAATCACTGTCAGGTTGAATTATGTCATAAACACATCATCCACTCCTTTAAATTCAACCTAAATGACTCTAAAACAATGTATAAAAAAACTTTTCAGGCGTAACAATATACATTTGAGCTAAATTATTTTTCAGAATTTAATTATTATTACCTCACTGACATAGTTTTTTCTTGTTTAAAGTATACATCTGAGACAAATACACTTCATTTAAGTCTTATTGTTTGCAATTTTGTTTGTCAGTGAATACATCATTTATATTTTTTTAATTTCTAGTTTATTTGTTTGTTTGTTTTGCATATACGCATGCATGTCATCAAAACACTTCTGTCAATCACTGTCAGATATAATTCTGTCATGCATGTCATAAATCCACTTTAATTCAACCAAAATGCCACTTACATAAATAAATTAATACCTAAAAAAAAACATAATTGTTATATTGTCTTCTTTTAAGTAAAAATATCCAAACAGCCTTCAAACAATATGCATTTAAAGAAAATTATCTTAAATTTTGTTAAATATTATTTATTACGCCACTTTGAAAGTCTCATAAAATGTATTATTTCGATTTTTTTTACATTTTAAATAAAAATAAATATAAATGAATCAATATGAATTTATTACATTTATTTTACTATAAAAATATATTTAAAAAAATTCCATTTTCCAAAGATTTCTACTCAATTTAACAGGAAAATAATAAAAATTAAATGTACATTAATTTTAATAATAGGAATGGTACAGTATATGAACGTAGATAAAAAAAACAAAAAACTGACACTTCATCATGCAATCTTGAGAAAGTTTTATCTTTTGCTCCATGCATAAAATAAGAGATCACAAAAAGTTTTTAGGTCAAGTGATGTTTAAAACCCCTGATGTTCTAGAGCTGTCCCTGTGGTATTTGACTGGAGCTGTAGTTGAAGCTGATGTTGTGTCTTGTGTAGAGACGCTGTGGATCTGGTCAGTGCACTGTATAACCAGGTGGATGAAGAGGTCCATAAACTGGTCATTCTGTCGAATAAATCCCTGCAGCAGCTGGAGACGCTCCTGGAGCTGCGCGTCTTACAGGAGAGACATCAGGAGGTCAGAGACGGGATTCCTCCCATTCATTTTCCCCACAGACACATCTGATCATTAGAAATCTCTGAACGTGGAAAAAATAAGGCATTGTGGATTATGCAAGCAAATCACTCAGGGGTTTGTGTTTTTGTACAAAATCCCACATTAACTATTAAAAATCTGCTTGTCTGTGGAGTAAATGAATGTACCTTGATTGTCACAGTTATATTTAAATATTAGTTGATTATTGGAAAGAGTATGTGCTGATGGTGTTTGTCTGTATCTGTCCTCAGGTTAAGAAGTGGTTTTATGTGGAGAGCGAGAAACATTTGGCTCCTCTGGACTCCTATAGTCTCTCTCTGAGCTCCATTCAGGACATGAGACAGAGTCTGGCCCAATTCATGGAGGAGTCCACCGTAAGAGCTTCATGTGCCGAATGCTTTGATGCATCACAGAAAGATTAAAGAAAGATTGTATTTTATTTTATTTTATTTTATTTTTTATATATATATATAGTAATTTTATGAATCACAGAAATATATAAGAGAGCTGGCATTTTACTGTCCCAGGCTGCTCTTGGTGAATTTAAATGAGTTCAAGAACATGTTTCAGTTTTAACAACAATCAGAAAATTTTAAATAGACACCTAAGGTATGAATCCTGAATGTAACAAAAAATTATGTATTCTTTAAATTGTAATTGCATCTTATTTTTTTATTTTTGATTTTGTAATTTCATTTAATTTTATTTAGTTTATTTTTTTTATTTTTAGCTTTATTTTATTTTATTTTATTTTATTTATTTTTATTTTTTGTTTTGTTTTGTTTAATTTAATTTATCTACTTGATATTAAAATCTGTAAAGTAAACATATTTATGCCAGGGTTATTAGCATTAATTAAAACTAAAACACACACACAAATCTCTTATAACAGTAAATAACAGTGTTTGTATTTCATTCTATATACATAAAAAAATTTTTTGATGCCATAAAGGTCAGTGTGTAGGGAAACACTGAGGTGAATTAGTGGGTCATCTGAATGATTAACTAGTTCTCTTGCTCCTCTAATTTGCTCCTGTAGGAACAGCAGAAGAAAGCCGCAGAGTTACTGAGGGAATCTAAAGCCAGTTCAACGTTTCTGGAGCTCAAAGAGCACATCAGCTCCGTCCTGCAGCGCAGCGAAACACGCAAGAATGAACTGGACGTCCTGCTCAAACTCTACGAGTTCTACGAATCGGTAAAGAGATGTTTCTGGATTGTATTATGTTTAGTTAGCTGGATCATGTCAGCTGTTGTGAGGATAAGTATTGGTCGACTGATATAGGGTGCGAAATTGAATTAAAAGACAATTAAAGCATACTAAATGATACAATTTATTTTTTATTACATAATACTGTACTGGAATAATTGTAAATAAATAATTTAGAAAATTAAGATGTAAAAAAAAAATTATATAAATATATATATATTATAAAAAAGAAAGAATAATAAAAAGAAAGCAACTTACCCTCCTCCATCCCCAGCTCCTCCTTATATGGGCACATTGTCACTTAACGTCTCATCCAATGAAACAATCTGTCAGCTAATCGCTGCTAATCTTTTCCAGACCTGTTTCACTTCTGCATGGAATTTTATATCTGTTGCATATAAAAAAATAAATTGCATTAGGCTTCGGGGGTTTCAGAGCTCAGTGACAGCTCAGAAGAATCTGAACCCTTCAGAGCAAAGCCTGCCATCAAAATAATGAAATACATAAATAAAAACGACAAAAGCAAAACGTGGAAAAGGGAAAAGACAGTTACTAAAAATTTAACTAAAATCAGAACGAACTGAAAATATACAAATGAATCCTAACTTATCATTTAAATAAAATTTTCAAAATAAAAGTCCCAACCCACGACACTTATCAGCCAGACAGAAAAAATGATACAATAATTAAAAAAAGCACTTCTGATCATGTGTTAAACTGTGTGTCATGCAGGCGGACCAGTGGTTGCTCCACTGTCAGGAGTATTTTTCCCAGCTAAAGCGGGATGATAACGCGGTCGGTTTGACGCCGGCCGTGCTGCAGGTCCTGCAGGACTATCACAGCGAGGCCACGAAGTTCTCATTGGAAAACTTCAGCTCGCTCAACCAGATGGTGCTGAAGCTCAAGAGTGAGCAGGAGCTGCATCACTGGAGCAGCGTCTGGCAGCAGTGCCAACAAACCAAACAACAGCTGGAGGAAATGCTGGCCAAAGCCCAAACTGCTGACGGTAAAACATCAGCCAGAGACATTCGTAATGCTAGAAATAATCAGACAAAAATAAACCTGTATTTTACTGTTGTTCTGTACAATAAAATAATAATAATTGACATATCTTTGACCCTGGAGCACAACACCAGTCATAAAGGTCGATTATTTTAAACAGAGATTTTTACTGTACATAATCTCTCCATTGATATATGGTTTGTTAGGATCTGACAATATTTGGCCGAGATACAACTATTGGTAAATCTGGAATATATAATATACCTGTTCTACTCATGACTGCTTTTTGTGCTCCATGCTCAAAAAAGTTATTATATTTTTACCACCATTTAAAATTTTTACTGTATTGTGTTATTTTGTATGAATAATATATTTCTGCATTGATGATGATGATTATCATTATTATTAAATACTCTGTTTTTTTATGGAATCATATTATATTAGTAATATATTTTTATTGATTATTATTATTATTATTATTATTATTATTATTATTATTATTATTATTACTATTACTATTTTTATTAAATCTCAGTTGTTTATTTCACAATATAGTATTATATATTAGTAATATAATTTTTATTTTACAGTAAAGTGCTATTATTACAGGTATATATTAATCATATATTTTTTAAGTTAAATATTATAATTATTACATGTTTTTTTATTTTGCAGTATAGTATTATTATATATTCATTGTTTATTATTATTGTAAATAAATACTTATTTTTATTTTACAGTTCTGTCCGACACATATATATATAAATATATTTCTGCATTTTATTGTATTATATTCACATTTTATTGTTTGGTTTTTATTATTGTGTGTGTGTGTGTGTGATAACTCCCTTTATGTTTCTGATTGTGTCCGTCTGCGCTCACAGAGATGTTACTGAACCCTTCAGAGACCCAGAACGGACTGGACTCCTCCGATGTTCCCGCTCGGAGCTCTTCTTCACAGTCGTGTTTTGAGGATGAAGATGAGAAGCCACATTCAGCAGGTCCGTTTTCCAGAAGCCAGTTCCCGTTCCCCTTTCCCCCGGAGAGCGACAAGCCTTCGTCGTCTGTGTTTGAGGACACCGACAGTGACTGCACCGTCGACTCGTCCATCTCGTGCCACTCCGAGCCCTTGATGCGCCTCCGCAAACAGCCGCTCAAGAAGATCATGAAGAAGACCCTGAGCTACGAGCTGCCGGCGCGGGACAAAGCTCATGGCTACACCGGCGTCTACATCCGAGGACTGCAGGTCACCAATAACGTCTGCGTGGAGACGAAGCTACAGCGGCCAGCCGTCACGAGCCCAGCGCTGGGCCGGAGCCGAAGCATGTCGTCCCCGTCACGCGTTCAGTCCAGGCTCAGCGACGGAGACGTCAAGAGACACAGCGGGTGAGCAAACACAATTAAGACGGACATAAATGTGCCCCTGGTGGACAAATCCAGTAATAACAGTCAATTTCTGGAAATTGAATAAATCATCTTTCAATTGATGTATGGTTTGTTAGAATCAGACAATATTTGGCCAAGAAAATCTTTCTTTGGAATTTGAGGGTGCAAAAAAAAAATCACATTTAAAGTTGTCCAAATTCTTAGCAATGCATATTACTAATAAAAAAATTAGGTGTATGTAAATTTTTACTGTAGGAAATTTACTAAATATCTTCATGGGACTTAATCTTTACTTAATATCCTACTGATTTTTGGCATGAAAGAAACATAATTAATAATCTGGCCCATAAAATGTATTTTTGGCTATTGCTACAAATATACCCCAGACACTTAAGACTTTAAATATATTTTTTATTAAAATAATGATAAATCAAACATAAATAATAATAATAAAAATAACAATATTTGTATTTTTACTGTTAATCTATGAAACATAAATTTGTATTATTATTAATACTAAAAATAATAACTATAATAATAGTTGTTATTATTATTATGTTGTTTTTTATATTATAATGTCATCATTACTTTACTGTATATATGTATATATAAATACATATGTATTTATTTATTTGTTTAAATTTTAGAATTAAATAAATAGATATTTTATTAAATAAAATAAAAGACAGCTTTAAATATGGGTAATGATAGTAAATAATGGGGTTAATTGGTAAATATTAATAATAGTAGTAGTACTTATTTGTATTTTTACTGTTGTTCTGTTTAAAAAACTAATAAAATAAAATACTAGATTTGTTTTATTTTACAGTTTAGTATTATTAGCGTAGAAATATATTTCTTTATTGATTTGTTTAAATGTTATAACTAAATGAAATAATAAAATAACCATAAAAATATTATTTTATTGCTATTATTATTAACTGTTCAGTTAAATGTTACAGTGTAGTATTATTACTTTAGTAAAACTAGTAATATTAATTGAATATAATTATATTTAATATAATATGAATATAAATATAAATAAATATTAATATTAATTTATTTTATCACATTTTATTAAAAAGCCTAATTAATAATTATAGTTTAATAATAATAATAATAAAGACATATTTGTGTATAATTTAATGAATTAATGTTTAATAATAAATAATAATTTCATTTTTAAAATGATGATGTGACGATGATAATAATAATAATAATAATAATAATAAAGACAGTCAATACTAATAGTAATAATAGTTAATAATAGTTTTTAATTAAACATAAATAGAAATAATTATTTGTATTTTTACTGTTCTTCTGACAAAAAAATTCTAATAATTCAATTTTGTTTAAATTAACTCTTTGTTCAATTTTAATAATTTTACTAAAAACTGTGAAAGCTTTCTGAGACAGCTGAAATAATAAGATTTTTATATAGTCTTGTGTATGTTTTTTTCTATATCCTCATAGCATCGCTGCTGTCGTTTGTTCCAGTAAAATCCAGCACATCATGGACGAGATGATCTCCACCGAGAGAGAATACGTCAGATCCCTCAGATACATCATCCAGCACTACTTCCCAGAGATGGAGCGACTGGACCTTCCTCAGGACCTCCGGGGGAAGCGCAGCATCATTTTTGGGAATCTGGAGAAGCTGTGTGATTTTCACAGCCAGTATTTCCTGACGGATCTGGAGAGCTGCGCTCATTCACCGCTGTCCATCAGCAGCTGCTTCCTCAAACACGTGAGTCCAAGTGATGTTCTCTTCTCCTGTTCACTGCTGCATTTAATTGATCAAAAATACAGTAAAAATTTTAAATATTATTATAAGTTAGAATAGCTGTTTTCTATGTGAATATCTGTTAAAATGTAATTTATTTCTGTAAAATTTCAGCATCATTACTTCAGTCTTCAGTGTCACATGATCTTCGTGATTCTAACATGCTGATTTGCTGCTCAAGAAACATTTCTGATTATAAATGTATTATTATTTATTATTTATTGTTTATCGGGATTCTTTGATGAACAGAAATTTGGATGAAAGAACGGAAAGCTTTTTTTTAATTGGATTTTTTTTAATATCTCTTTTCTGTCACTTTTGATCAGGTTAATTAACTTATTTTGATTAATTCATAACTCACTCAGATTTTTTTAAATAATGCGGATAGTGAAAATAACTACAACAAATAACAAATTAAAAAAAAATATTGTTTTTATTTATTTATTTATTTATTTTATTTGTTTTATTTAAGACAAAAAAAGCACAAAACAAATGTGAAAAACTTTGATAATCATGATAATTGTTTATTTATTTGAATGAAGAACATTAAATGTAATATATAATAATAACTTATTAATTAAATAAATATTATTTAAATAATTATTATATATTTTTATTTTATTGTTATTATTACTACACTAATTACTATTATAATATTATTTTTAGATTTTTATTTGAATAAATAATTTAATTGATTTAAAAATCTAAATGTAAATATTTAAAAAAAAATCATTAAATTAATTCATTAGTTGTTTAATAATTAAGTAAAAACAATATTTGTTATTTAAATTGTTATTTAAAAATTAAAATACTATATATATATATATATATATATATATATATATATATATATATATATATATATATATATGTTTTTTTTTTATTTATTTTTTTAAATGCATTGATTTGAATAATATTTTTAAACGGTGATGTGTACAATGGTAGATATTTTGCTCTTAGTTGCTCCCTATAAATACTGTTAAAATACTTCTTACAGTCTTATGAGATTTTGTCCATAGTGTCCACCTCTATGTGAGATATAAATGTGTTTTGCATGGTTAGGAGGAACAGTTCGGGATGTACGCACTGTACAGCAAAAACAAGCCGCGCTCAGACGCCCTGCTGACGAGTCACGGAAACAGTTTTTTCAAGGTAAGTGCTGGTGTTTCTCCTCCGTGACGTTATTAATCCAAGCTGCAGATGTTTCTGAACGTTACCTGTACTCTGCAGAACAAGCAGCTGGAGCTGGGAGATAAGATGGACCTGGCGTCATACCTGCTGAAGCCCATCCAGAGGATGAGTAAATACGCTCTGCTCCTGAAGGATCTGATCAAGGAGTGCGGTCAGTCTGAAGAGCAGGAGCTCACTGACCTCAGAACAGCCGAGGAGATGGTCAAGTTCCAGCTGCGCCACGGGAACGACCTGCTGGCCATGGATGCCATCCGCGGCTGTGATGTAAGCGGAGATTCATTTCAGTATATTTAAAATATATACTTATTCATGTATTTGAATACATTTTATTTAACAAATAATTGGATTTATTTGAGAAAATTACATTTAATGTAGTAAAATAAATAACTGTTTAACAATTAAATAAAAATATCAATATTTTTATTTAAAAAATAAATAAATATTGTTTGTTTCATTGTTTATTTATTTGATTAAAAAATGTTAAACGTTAATTAAATAAATTATACTCATAATGTTATAAAGAAATAATAGTTTTATTTAAAAATAATAAAAAAAAATATTCAAATAAATAATTTTATTATTTATGTGTTTAGATAAAAATGTAAATAAAATATAGTAATTTATTTAATAAATAATTTATAATAGTTTTAAGATTTTTTATTAAATAATAATAAAAATTATCTTTATATATTTGATTAACTCAAATTTAATGTAACTAAAATAAATAATTATTTTAAATAAAATAAATAATTGCTTTCTAAAATATCTATAGAATAAATGTTATTCAAATAAATAAATGTATTATTTATTTGTTTGTTTATTTGCTTTAAATAAAAATATAAAATGAATAACTATTTAATAAATATATTTTACTGAAATACATTTTCAATAAAATAAATATTTGTTTTATTAAAAAATATAATTATTTATTTGACTAATTTTATTTAGTTGGATTAATAACATCTTGTTATTATTTATTTCTTTAAAAAATACGAATAATATATACTTTATATTTAAAGTTATTAATTTATAATATCTTAACAAATAAATTCATTTTACTCAAATAAATAATTGTGTTTGTTTTTACATGTGAGTACCTCAAATTTAATGTAAATAAAATAAATAACTGCTTTATAAAAATACAATGTATAAATATTTAATAATTAAATAAGACATAATTAAAAATATAAATATATTTTACTGAAATATCTAAAAAACATTTAAAGTTAATAAATAATTATTTTAAGTTTTATTTACTCATTTTTATCATAAAATCATATCTCTTTCGTTGTTTCTATTATTTTTAATGATGATTTTTACTGTAATACAATAGTTTTTACTGTATTTCACAAAAAAATGAATACTAGGTGAATGTGAATTAGCTTATATAATAAGTTTTATTGTCTGTTGACATGATTTGACAGAGATTTACACACATTGTTGTGTTTCTCAGGTCAATCTGAAGGAGCAGGGTCAGCTTCGCTGTCAGGACGAGTTCATCGTTTGGTGCGGACGCAAAAAATACCTGCGCCACGTTTTCCTATTCGAGGATCTCATCCTCTTCAGCAAGACCAAGAAGATTGAAGGAGGATACGACATCTACATCTACAAACAGTCCTTCAAGGTACACAATACGAGTCTGATGTGAGGCTGCAGAGTTTCTGCCGTGAGTTGTGTGTGATGAAGAGTGTTTGGTCTGGTCTCAGACGGCTGAGATCGGGATGACGGAGAGCGTGGGAGACAGCGGCCTGCGCTTCGAGATCTGGTTTCGTCGGAGGAAGTCACAGGACACGTTCATCCTGCAGGCCTCTTCTGGAGAAGTGAAGAACGTCTGGACCGCCGTCATCGGCAAGATCCTCTGGAGACAAGCTTTACGAAACCGAGGTCAGACTGTGACACTGTGAATACCTTACGCTACACAAAAGAGAAAAATCAAGTCAAATATTAATATATAAATAACTGTTCGTCCGAGCAGTTTCGTGACTATACGCTAAACAAAACAATATACATTTTTTCCAACATATTCTGTCATGAAAATATAGGTAATAATACAATTCATGTCTTTTACGTGTTCCTGTAGCTCAAGTGGTAGAGCATCATGTTATCAAGCGCAAGGTTGAGGGTTCGATTCCCCGGTAACACATGATGTGTAAAAATTTATAGCCTGAATGCACTGTAAGTCAATTTGGATAATAGCGTCTGCTAAATGCAAAATTTAATTTAATTTTAAAGGCTGTGAGTTTTTCTTTTCTTCAGCAGCACCAGGTTAAATATAAATAATACATAAATTTTAGATTATATTATAATATGAATAATTAGATTGAAATTTTAAAAATAATAATGATATTTTTTGTGTTTAAAATAAATAATAAAATAAATATTAATAAAAAAATTCAAAATAAAATTATACTATATAGAAAAATTATATTAATATCATTCAATTTAATCAATATTATTATAATATAAAATATAGATATTATTATCCAAAATCCCCTCTGTGTACATTGTATAATATAGAAAACTAATATAAAAAATTATTTATATCATTTTATATGTAATGCATGGTGAAACATGATTTACGAGATTTATGAAATTATAAAAAGAGAATGTAAAGATATTCTATGCAAATTAGTGCATGTTTCGTTATATAGTTACATGTTTCGTTAATGCCTCATTTGCATATTTAAACACCAAACACTGTGAATCTTTAACTATATAAAGATCCAGTCAGTCAATAACACTCTCATAAATTCAGTAACTTCAGAGTCTATTTGACGTATTAATTTAAAAGAACAGGCTCATAAAAGTCATTTGTTTGTGAATCAGAAAGAATCGGCTCATAAGAGTCATTTGTTTGTAAATTAGAAAGAATCAGCTCATAAGAGTCAAATGTTTGTGAATCAGAAAGAATTGGTTCATAAAAGTCATTTGTTTGAGAATCACAAAGAATCATAGCTTTCAAGAGTCATATGTTTGTGAATCGGAAAGAACCTGTTCATAAGAGTCATAGGTTTGTGAATAAGAAAGAATTGGCTCATAAGAGTAATTTGTTTGAGAATCACAAATATTTGGATCATAATAATCATATGTTTGAGAATCAGAAAGAATCAGCTCTAAAGAGTCATTTGTTTGTGAAACTGAATGAATCAGCTCATAAGAGTCATTTGTTTGTGAAACTGAATGAATCAGCTCATAAGAGTCATATGTTTGTGAATCAGAAGGAATCTGCTCAAGAGTCATTTATTTAGATGAATCACAAAGAATCGGCTCATAAGATTCATTAGGTTGTGAATCTCGAGAGTCATTTGTTTGTGAGTCTGAAAGAATCAGTTCATAAGAGTCATTTGTTTGTGAACCAGACTATGCTTGTTCTTTTTATTTACATTTACATTTATTGATTTAGCAGACTCTTTTATCCAAAGTGACTTATTGTGTTTAATCAAGTTAAAAGCTCAATCTCTTTTAAAGTCACGTGTTGTGTGGCGGCGTCTCAGCGCTGCAGGAAACTGCTGTCTGTCGGTCACAGCCTGTTGCATTATTCACTCTAGCTTGTGTTAATGGTTTTATATTGTGTGTGTGTGTGTGTGTGTGTGTTTGATCATTAGAGTTGCGGATGCAGGAGATGGTCTCGATGGGAATTGGAAACAAGCCGTTCATGGACATCAAACCCAGTGACTCTGCCATCAGCGATCGAGCCGTCGACTACATCATGAAAGGGTCAGGTAAGATGTCTGCATCAGCGAGACATTAACATCCTCGTCTTCATCATCTTCAGCTTCAGCCTCTGTCTGTCAAACAAATGATGCAGTGGCACAGAAATGATGCACTTCCCCTTTAAAGAAAATAACACACACATACAAACACACTGATGTTCAGAAATTTGGGAGCAGTAAGATTTTAATGTGTTTTAAAGATGTATCTTCTGTCCATTAAGTCTGAATTTATTTGATCAAAAATACAAAAAATGTAATATTGTGGAATATTATTGCCATTTAAAATATGGTTTTCTATTTTAATATACTTTAAAATTTGTAATATTGCTAATTTTTGCTGCTTAATATTTTTTCTTTCTTTTTGGAATCTGTGATACTTGTTCATGATTATTTGATGAATGAAGTTAAAAAGAACAGCGTTTATTTAAAACAGAAATATTTTCTAACAGTATATTTAATTATTACTATATACTATATTACTTTATTAATACTTAATATATATATATATTATATATATATATATATATATATTTTTTTTTTTTAATTGATAATCATTTATAGTATTTAAACATTTGTAGAATTGTTGAACATGATAAATGTTTATTTATATCATTTTATATATTTTTATACAAAATATTTTTTTTAAATCCATTATGATTATTCATAAGTAAATTAAAACTCATATGAAAAGTATTGTTTTTCCTTAAAAATACAAATAATTATGTAAAAAAAAATACTTATAATTATTTATAAAAAATATTATAATAACAAATAATGTTATTTTTACAAAGAATCTTTAGTATAAAAAATATTTATAGCTTATATGTAAATACACACACACACACACACACACACACACACACACACACACACACACACACATATATATATATATTAGAATTATTTATATCATTATAAAATGTCATAAATTAAAAACCTAAATAAAACTAAAACTAAATTCAAATATAAAAAAGAACAAAAAATATTAACTTAATTTATTAAAACTTATTTATATAATTATAGAAAATATATTTAATGGTATTATATGTATAATGTATATATTTTATATATATGATAAATTATTTATCAATAATTATTTTATTTACCCTAAACCTAATGGACAGAAGACACAGAGTCGTAAGAGAATTATTTATTAAACACAGTCCATATTCCCGTCCTGAATGAAGACACATCAGCGTTTCAGAGCTGTGTGTGATCGGGAGAAGTTAGTGTTAGTGTGTGTTTATTAACTTAAGGACTGTGTGTGTGTGTGTGTGAGATACGTCCACGCCTGTACACAGAGAGCATGTGGTGTGTGCTCATCAACTTTAAGCACGTTTGGATTCGAGGTCAATATTGTATTTGTGGTTACAGCGCCCTGCAAACACGAGCCCCTGCTGCTTCTGCACCACATGACCTGTGTGTGTGTGTGTGTGTGTGTGTGTGTGTGAAGCAGGTGTTATGGTGCATTAGAAGCTTTTGTAAACACACATCAAATGAATGATGAATATATGTGTGTAGATTGACAGAGACTCACACACAGCCGATGTGCGCTTCACACACATTAAAACACAACAACACTCTTCATTTGAGACAGCATACGTTCATCTTCTGTGCATGAATATTAAATCATCTATAATTAGTGTTTGATATGGGAATTATCCTGCAATGAGACAGAAACAACACAGTATCAAATATAAATGTTCAAATCCACATTAACACTAATATTAATCAGAGTCATATATATATATTTATATTCTCCAAAGCGACTCACAGTGCATTCAGGCTAACAGTTTGTTCCTGTCATGTGTTCACACAACCTTTCTCTTCTCATTGTTATAGATTAATTCAGCTTCTTTCTTTCTTTCTTTCTTTCCTTCTTTCTTTCTTTCTTTCTTCTTTCTTTCTTTTTCTTTCTTTTTTCTTTCTTTCTTTCCTTCCTTCCTTCTTTCTTTCTTTCTTTGTTTCTTATTTCTTATTTTTCTTTCTTTCTTTCTTCCTTCTTTCTTTTTCTTTCTTTCTTTCTTTCCTTCCTTCCTTCCTTCTTTCTTTCTTTCTTTCTTATTATTTTTCTTTCTTCTTTCCTTCCTTCTTTCTTTCTTTCTTTCTTTCTTTCTTTCCTTCCTTCTTTCTTCCTTCTTTCTTTTTCTTTCTTTCTTCATTCATTCTTTCTTTTTGTTTCTTTCTTTCTTTTTCTTTCTTTTTTCTTTCTTATTTTTCTTTCTTTCTTCCTTCCTTCTTTATTTTTCTTTCTTTCCTTCCTTCCTTCTTTCTTTCTTTTTCTTTCTTTCTTCCTTCCTTCTTTCATTCATTCATTCTTTCCTTCCTTCCTTCTTTCTTTCTTTCTTTCTTTCTTTTTCTTTCTTTCTTCATTCATTCTTTCTTTTTGTTTCCTTCTTTCTTTTTCTTTCTTTCTTTCTTCCTTCCTTCTTTCTTTTTTCTTTCTTTCCTTCCTTCTTTCTTTCTTTCTTTCTTTCTTTCGTATTTCTAATTTTCTTTCTTTCTTCCTTCCTTCTTTATTTTTCTTTCTTTCCTTCCTTCCTTCTTTCTTCCTTCTTTCTTTTTCTTTCTTTCTTTCTTTTTTCTTTCTTATTTTTCTTTCTTTCTTCCTTCCTTCTTTTTCTTTCTTTCTTTCTTTCTTTCTTTCCTTCCTTCCTTCCTTCTTTCTTCCTTCTTTCTTTCTTTTTCTTTCTTTTTCTTTCTTTCTTTCTTTCCTTCCTTCCTTCTTTCTTCCTTCTTTCTTTTTCTTTCTTTCTTTCTTTCTTTCTTTTTCTTTCTTTCTTCATTCATTCTTTCTTTTTGTTTCTTTCTTTCTTTTTCTTTCTTTCTTTCTTCCTTCCTTCCTTCCTTCTTTCATTCATTCTTTCCTTCCTTCTTTCTTTCTTTGTTATGATGTAATTTATTTATTAATTTCCCTGGGAATCAAATCCATTACCGTGACTTATTCATTCATTCATGCATTTATTATAAGAATAAACACTACTGAATTTAAACTATAAACTATATATGCTAAATGTGTAATAACTAAATACTAAAAAAAGTATTATTTCTTCCAACATATTTAGATTTTTATAAAAAAGAAAATAATAAACACTAAGCATACTGAATCTTTAAAATCTTTAATCCTGAAAAATGTCTAAGTGTAAATCTTTAACTGCGTGTTGAGCTTTCTTCCGCTCCACTCCGGCTGTTGTAGTTGTAAGCTCATCACTTCTGTGTTGTTTCTGTGCAGCTTCACTGATTCTTGTTGTCCGTGTTCGGTCTCTGCAGAGTCGCGGATGCGGGCGTCCATCGCTGTGTCCTCGTTCGATCACTCCACGCCGTTTAAGAGACCTCACTCCACCATCTCCAACAGCAGCTCGTCCTCGTCCGGCAGCCAGTCCTCGTCCTCTCTGCTGGGGTCTCTGAACCTGCACCTCTCTCCGTCTCACCCGTCCCATCCGTCTCTGAGCCACTGGCCCTACGACTGCATCGAGGAGGACGAGCTCGAGCACGACTCCACGCTCCAGTCCTCCATCAGTGAGTCACCACACACCGAAGATCACATCTGAACAGTTAGTTTACAATCAAATAAGATTTCACCATTTTTTATCAAATATATCGAAGAAAAATACAACTCTGTAATCAGTATAAAGACGCGTGTCCTCCTGACAACAATCACAATGTCTTTTACTATTCCTGTGTATTTCATTTTTATTTGGTTGAGGAGCAGAGAACACATATTTTGCACATAAACAAATAATTATCCCTTCAAATAAAATTGTTGATAAATACATTGAATATATTGGCATTATTTAATTAGGGGTAAAATCTGCAATTACTAAATAGTCATAAATGTACAAACTGGGCTAAACATTTAATAAAAAAATATTTAGAGTTTAGAATCTATGTAATTTTTTTTTCATAATAATTTTTTTTTGACATTGTGCCATTATTTTCATGTCAATTTTTTTCTGAAACATACAGATACTTTACAATGTAATGTGAAAAACAAGATAATATTAATAACGACTATTATAAAAAAATTTGAGCACCGTTTATAATTTATAATAATTGAACAGCACATCATCATATCAGAATGATTTCTAAAGGATCATGTGACACTGAAGATTGAAGGAATGATGCAGAAAGATCACATAAATAAATTAAATGTTAACAGATATTCATATACAAAACCGTTATTTTACACTGAAATAATATTTCATAATTTTTACTGTATTTTTAATCAAATATATGCCGCCTTGGTGAGCATAAAAGAGTAAAATAAAAATCTGTAATCAGTGTATAGACGCATGTCCTCCTGAAAACAATCACAATGTCATTTATTCCTGTGTATTATATATATTTTTAATTATGATCTATTTGGTTGATGAGCAGAGAACACATATTTTGTGCATAAACATCAAATTATACCTTCAAATAAAATTTAGAAATTGTAGTATCATTGTAAGTTAAAATCTGTCTCTGCAATTACTAACTAGTCATAAATGTACAAATTGGGCTTAAAATTGTATAAATAAATATTTAGAGTTTAGAAAAAAAAAAAGAAAAAAAAAAAATATATATATATATATATATATTTGGGGGTTTTTTTGAGAATTTTTTATTCATAATAAGATTTTTGGCATTGTGTCATTATTTTAATGTTAATGTACGCACATTTTCTTCCTAAAGGTACAGATACTTTACAATGTATTGTAAAAACATGTTAACCATTAATAATATTCGAGCACTATTTATAAGTTATATTAACTGAACAAATCAGTATCTTTTCATGATTTCTGAAGATCATGTGACACTGAAGACTGGAGGAATGATGCTGAAAATACAGCGGAGCATCACAGAAATACATTACACTTTAACACAGATTCACACAGAAAACAGCTGTTTTAGATTAGAATAATATTTTACAATTTTTACTGTATTTTTAATCAAATAAATGCAGTCGTGGAGAGCAGATAATACTCCTTTTAACAGCATTAGAAACACACACAAACACTGATAAATATATGTATATATATACTTGTTTGGAAAGTTTGGCTCTGCACAAAACAATCCGTGGTTCTTCATAATTAGTTGGTGGAGATGATTGAGTCTGTTGTGGGCAGAAGGTGCACATGAAAGCTCAGACAGGAAGTGTGAAACAGGAAATGGGCCCCTCTCACTCTGCTGGTGTTTGTTTTGTTGACTGGAGCCCAGTGGAAACTCAGAGCAGAGGGGCTGGAGGTTTGTGGTTTGACCGGGCAGCGTAAAGAGACAAAGATGTGTCTGTGTGACACTGATACGAGATCCAATCCTTCACTTATTATTACACAAGACTCAGTACAGTTCCTCTTCCTGCTCCGGCCCGGAATAATACAATATTTGTGATAATTCTATTATTAACTGAACTTGAAATTGTTCTTATACTCACTAAAGCTGCATTTAACTGATCACAAACACAGTAAAAGTGGTTATATTGTGAAATGGTACTTAAAAGTAAAAGGATTTGCTGCTCAAGAAACGTTTCTGATTATAACAGAATATAATTTTAATTTATATTCATATTTATTCATTTTATGAATTCATAAATAAATATAAATACTGTCACGTTTGATTAAATATCTAATATATATTGCATTTTAATATATTTTAATAAATATATTAACAAATAATATAAATTACTTTAAATAAACATATTACCGTCACTTTTTTAATCGGTCCTTATTGAATAAAAGTATTAATATTTTTTAATAAATAGATTAAGTAAATTTCTGTTAATTAATTAATTACTTTCACTTTTTAATCAGTTAAATGCATCCTTGTGGAATAAAAGGATTAATGTTTTTAATTATTTAATTAAGTTAATTGCTGTAAATAAAAAATACTGCCACTTATTAATCAATTTAATGTGTCCTTATTGAATAAAAGTTGTTGTTGTTGTCTGCAGTGAGTGACGGTGTGGACCGCTCCAGTGACCGCTCGAGCGTCCAGCATCATCCTGCGTTACTGATGGAGAGCTACAGCTCGTCTCCGTCTCCTCCGAACGTCTCGTCCTCCGTCCTGGAGCTGCAGAATCAGAGCAGCACGTTCATCACAGCGGTGAGAGAAACACACACACACACACACACACACACACACACACTCACTCAGTGAAGATTAAATACAATTTCCATCTATTTGGATTACACAGTTTTAATAAATAATGGATATTAATGATAGTTATTTATAATGCAAAGATAGAGTCCGTCTAAAGAAATGGAATTACTGCTTGGTTTGGGAGCTGAATGAGAACTCATATGGGGGGATACACGCACAATTATTTCTTTACAAGTGTGCGATCCAGGACAAGAAGATTTCACTGGACGCTTCACGTGTGTCGTATCCTGTAAATTATTATTTAAAAGGAATTGCTTTTATGATGTAGGATTATAGGATTACCTTTATATATTTATCAGTCAATAGATCCAATTTGTTTGAATCTGAAACATTTGAACTTATTGAATATCACTTGCTCCACAGACATATTTTTCTTTTTTTGACCATGTGCATACTTTTTATTTTAATAAATGTAGTTGTTTTTACAATGAACAGGTTTATACGGAAGACCAAACCTGCAGAAGACAAAGAAAGAAAGAAGGAAAAATAAAGAGAGGAAAGAGGAAAGAAAGAAAGAAGGAAGGAAGGATGAAGGAAGGAAAGAAAGAAAGAAAGGAAGGAAGGAAGGAAGGAAGGAAAGAAAGAAAGAAGGAAGGAAGGAAGGAAGGAAGAAAGAAAGAAAGAAAGAAAGAAAGAAAGAAAGAAAGAAAGAAAGAAAGAAAAAGAAGGAAGGGAAAAAGGAAGGAAAGAAAGAAAGATAAGGAAGGAAGGAAAAATAAAGGAAGTAAGGAAGGAAAGAAAGAAAGAAAGAAAGAAAGAAAGAAAGAAAGAAGGAAGGAAAAATAAAGGAAAAAATAAAGAAAGAAAGAAAGAAAGAGGGAAGGAAAAATAAAGGAAGGAAGGAAAGAAAGAAAAGAAGGAAAGAAAGAAAGAAAGAAAGAAAGAAAGAAAGAAAGAAGGAAAAATAAAGGAAAGAAAAAAGAAAGAAAGAAAGAGGGAAGGAAAAAGATAGGAAAGACAAAAGAAAGAGGGAAGGAAAAATAAAGGAAAGAAAAAAAGAAAGAAAGAAAGAAAGAAAAGAAGGAATGAAGGAAAGAAAGAGAGAGAGAGAGAAGGAAAGAAAGAAATGAATGAATAAAGAAAGAAAGAAAAATAAAGGAAAGAAAGAAAATAAAGGAAGGAGAGAGGAAAGAAAGAAAGAAAGAATATAATATGGAGTTGCTATAAAAAAATAAAATTATTTTTTAATTTAATTTATTCCTAAATGTATATTTCGTTACCTTTTCTCCCGTTATTTGTTATTTCTTCGTTTCTCTTTAACCTTTAATTTTATTCTTAAACTAATTTTTTATTACATGTCTGTGAATTCACTTTTCCCTGTTATTATAATATTGTCTATTATTCGGGGTTTATAATACTGTATTAGTTTATAAATAATTTACTTTTTTACATGATTTAAACGAATTAAATCGATGCAAATAGTTGATAATAATATATGCAGCCATCATATTATTTATCTGCTTATTTATTCAATAATGTTACGTTTATATTTATATGCAATATGTTATTCATATGTTTATATATGTTTTACATTTTAAATGCAATTGAAATACATGATTGCATATATATTTGTAATATTCTGTGTCAAGCATCACTATTACTGTCGCTCTCTGAAGTGTTTAGACGTGTATCTGGTTCTGCACCGTTTCTTGCTCTTGTAGTTTATCTAACGCTAGTTTCGTCTGACGTGTTTGTTTTACCAGAGCAAGACTTCAGGTCTGTTAGGCCTCTCGACTCTGGTCTGAATCAAACGCTTCAGATCAGTAAGTAACTGTGTGTTTCCTGATAACGCTTCAGACTGACGCTGCTCTGAATGTTTCTGTGGCGCTCTGCATGTGTATGTCGGGCTTCAAGGGTCCTCCTGGTGCTTCAATATTCGGGTTATTCTGCGCTGTATGTGACAGTAACGTCATCCTCTGTGAGTCTGATTGTGCTGAAACGGGTGCACAGTAATGCAATCTCAATGCATTTACATGCTTCTAGTAAAGCTGTTTGTAGTTTATCATTAAAGATGTCTGTTGCTTAAGCTGCAATGCCGTTCTTTTGAGGTTGAGCAATTGTTTTGCATTACTGATGCTCACTGAGGAATGAGTTGTCGTCATTGTCACATGTCATACATGCGATGCATGCACATTATGTTGAAAACACCCATCCGTTGCCCTGCGAATCACATGCACTGCAATGCATTTTGAAGATCATGTGTGTCGAGTCTCATTTGGGTCAAGTTTCGACAAAAATGTGAATGCCTTTTAAAATAAACAAATTGAAATGCTTATAAAGAGTTGCATAAATGCTGTGAAATCATGCAGCTAACTTATTCATATAGACTGAAAGATCTGTGCGATTTCTGCAAAGATGCGTTCACACTGACAGCGATTCACAGCCTCAAAACAAAAGGAAGTCATTAATTTGCAGAGACAGCTGACGATGTGCATCAGGCGACTTTAAATTACAGCTGGAAACTGGCACTGAACAGAAACTAAGGTTTCACGATATTGTAAAAAATACTGGCACTGTGATATGCAAAGATGCAGAATACACATTTTCGTTTTTCTGCAGTATTTGCGATATGAAAAAAAATGGGAATTATTGCTTTTCTGTAGTATTTGCAATATTAAAATACAGGTTTTATAGTTTTTCTGCAGTATTTATGATATGAAAAAATACAGCTATTTTAGTTTTTCTGCAATATTTGAAAAATACAGGATTTTTTGTTTTTTCTACTATATTTGCGGTATGAAAATACAGGATTTGTAGTTGTTCTGCAATATTCGAGATATGAAAAATACAGGATTTTTAAAATACAGGACTTTTTGTTTTTCTGCAACATTTGTGATATGAAAAAAAATACAGGATTTTCTTTTTATGCAGTATTTGTGATATGGAATAATTACAGGAAATTTTTGGTTTTTCTGCAATATTTGCGATATGAAAAAAATAAAGGATTTTTAGTTATTCTGTAGTATTTGCAATATGAAAAAAAACCAGGAACTTTTGCTTATCTGCAATATTTGTGATAGGAATTTTAGTTTTCCTGCTATATTTGCGATTTTATTTTTTTCTGCATTGCGCAATATGAACAATACATGATTTTAACATTTTATCCAGTTTTTGTAATATAAAAAATGCAGAAATTAATGTTTTTCTGCATCATTTGTGAAAATTAAAAGAAAAATGTTTTTTTTTTTTGTATTTCTTCTGTATATCAAAAAAATACATACAAAAAAATTAAATTCGTTTTTTACTGCAATAGTGACTTATTGCCTTACAATATTGATTTACATAGCAATTGTATATTTTGAAAGAATGAATAATTCTAGAATGAGAGAGGCAAAGGTCCGTGTACTTTTGCGTCCATTCGTTTTTTGTTTTTTAACCCAGAAATGAAATATGGAAAATGTATATACAATCTAATAACATGCTGTTTCATAAATGTGCATTTATTATTGACCAAGTGGTCAATATGTGCCTTTTTTATCATGAGTCACTTTACAGAAGTTATTAAAAGTTGAATTTTTTATTTAGCTAAATTTGTTGCTAGGTGCTTTTTGAAAAATGTTGCTAGGGCAGTCTGAAAAGATGCTAAGTTTTATATATATATATATATATATATATATATATGTGTGTGTGTGTGTGTGTGTGTGTGTAGGTGTGTACGGTTCTAATTTTAATTTTGGTTTTCAGCATAGCATTTAAAAATACAATAACCGTATGTTTTTTCCGTCATGGTTACAAAAAGAAAAACAAATGGATGCAAAAGTACACGGACCGGCAAATTTGTTTGTGAGTGCATCTGTATAGAGAATAAAAATAACTTTAAGAAGAAAATAAAAAGTTAAAAACATTTAGAAAATAGAAAAAAAAAGTAAAAAATAAAATAAAAAAATCAGTCAATCAAAAATATTAAAATAAGAAACATATTGCAATAATGCAATTATTTAACAATAAAAATGAGTAATACAAATTATACAATACTAATTTAGCATTAGGATTATTGTCGGCTTTGGTTCGTTGCTAAATGCATAAATCTAAATGGGCACAATTGCATTAATCCTCATTTCAAAATCAATTTTATTTTGATCTGTCATGCCATCATCAGTTCTCATGATCACTGTCAGCGTGAACAGCTCTTAATAAACTTCACACTATCAGCGTTTCACACTCAGTAACTTCTCTTTTGTTCTTCAATGCAGCTGTGAATCCATCGAGATCATCGGAGTGCGGTGAAAGCAGCGTTTGACTGTGAACGTGGACGTGTTTGGACAGACGGAGAGCAAATGCACTGAGACATTTCAT
>NC_068386.1:1195693-1293193 GCF_023724105.1 Carassius gibelio | reverse complement strand
CAAACTAGACGAAGTAGAGAGCATCAGATGATCCACGTTATTAATAAATATATATTGATTATTTTCTGAAATGTTTGTCTAATGATGTCTCGGAAACATGAATGTATTTTTACATGAACTGCACAATGAAATAAATTACAGAAGGGATGAGGCTCACCATTATCCCAGTAATGATGGGAACTCGGAATAAAGTCAGGAAATAATCACCGATCCCGAAGGACACTGCGAATACAATCCCGATCCCAAGACTCAGGATCCCACTGGACGACTGAATGGCCTGCGCGTCGAAATAAAGCACATTTACCCATATTTAAATATGACTTTAGGATCTACAATACCCCTGAAGAACATGTCAGATTATATTCCAAAATCAAAAGGAAATTATATTTTGCATTAAGCTTGCTTTTAGGATTGTGATATTATTTTCAGGACATTTTAAAGAAAGTTTCGAAACAAATCCTCACTTTAATGCAATTTTTTTTTACATATTATTATTAAATTATAAAAGTGCATTTATAAGTTTTATACATCCTGCTAGAATTTGTTGTATTGGATTTAATGTATGCCTGTTTAATTTTAAAAACCCATTGAATTACTGTAATTTTTATATGCTCACTTATGAAAATAATGTCAAGAGTGCAAGGAATTTTAACTGTCCTTAAAACAGGTTTGGATTTTTTAAATGCAAAAAAATATATTATTCCAGCATTTAATTTTATTCATTATAATTTTTCAAGTTTATACAATTTATTTTATTTTTTAAGCACTTTCCCTAAAAAAAAGAAAAATCACTTTAATGCAATATTTTTTTATTTTATTAATAATGCATTATTTAAAATATGTATTTATATAAATAATAATAATAATAATAATGCATGTACACTGTATACCAAAATAAATAAACACTGAAAATTTCCGTAAACCATAAAACACAGCACAAAGGACAGCAAAACTCAAAATACAGGTAAGAAATATACAGTACATTACGCCCTAAAAATGCTAAGTTAATAATGTATCACTTAATCAACCTAAATGTATTCGTGTATACCAAAAAATGTAAAATTTTAATAGGTTAACTTAAACAGAAATAGATCTTTAAGGCAGCAACTACAGGTCACTAGTGTACAGACTGGGCATTTCTGACAGTAACACCTAAATTAAGCACTGTTTCGGGAAACATTGATGGGTTCTTATTCTATAATGTGAGTGAATGTGTGGGTCTCACGGCGCAGGTGGCCGGTCCCTTCCTCAGGAGCCTCTGCAGCACTGGCACGGGCCCCGGGAGAACCTCACTGGCCCTGTAGTACTTTATGAGCGGCCCTTCATCACCGTGTCTTCCTCCTGCAGGGTCCTCGTGTCTCTGGATGTCCATTTCAATATCTGCCCTGGCCATATTCTGACAACAAACACACATATGAGCCACAAAACATGTTGGAATTCGTTCCCAGCCTGTTTTTTCCTTTACGTTAACTCATCAAAATAACCAATTTCAATTTTATTTTTAAGTTATAAGATTCCAGACGCAAGCCCGTTTGATTCAACTTTAAAATTTGGAGAGGTTGCAAGTTTTGTATTACAGTGTATTACAAAAAGTGCATTTGCATCTGCTTTCTGATGTATAATTCCTAAATATTGTAGTCCATGATATCAAATATCATGTTGTAAATATTTGTAAATATGCATGAAACCCGCATTGAAGTATGCTATAAAAGTTATATAATCCACATGTTCCCATCATTCTCTGAACATTCAGACATTCTTTCTTCTTGTTTCGGCGAACGTTGGTAAAAACATAAAATGTTACATTTTAGAACCTTGCAAACATTATGTTACATTTGAATGTTCTCGGAACATTCCGAAACTAGTAACGTTTGAAAAACATCAGAGTGACGTTTAAAAAAGTTTTTTTTTTACAAGTTCCATGAATGATAAATGAATAAAAAAAAGTTGCAAGTTTTGTTAACAGTGTATTACAAAAAGGAAGTGCATTTGCATCTGCTTTCTGTTGTATAATTCCTAAATACTGTAGTCCATGATATCAAATATAAAAGTCTCATGCTGTAAATATTTGTAAATATGCATGAAACCAGCATTGAAGTATGCTATAAAAGTTATATAACTTTTTCAACTTCATTTTTTAAGTTATTTAAGATTCAGCTTGAGTCAGTTTAATTTTATTTTTAAATTGCATTAACTAATACAGCTAATTCAATTAAACTTTATTAAAAATGCAACTGATTGTAACAATGCATTCAAAGAGAGTTTTACCAAAGTGCGTCTGCTTCATAAATATTGTAATCCAAGAAATCAAATGTGCACCAAAAGCATGAAATTTGTAATTTACTGTTTATAAATATATATGAAATCTTCAAAATTTAACCAATTAAACCTGTTTTTTTTTTTTTAAGTCAGTTTAATATAATGTGTTGCAACAGCCAATTTGATTCAACTTTAATTAATTTGCAACTGATTTCACAATACAGAAAGTACATTTGCATTCCACATTCTGTTATATATTTAATAAGTATTATACTCCAAGCAATCAAATGTTGGACAAAATCTGATAAAGCACAATGTGAATTAAAGAGAAAAGCATGAAACCCATTTGTGCATCTCGTTCATGTTCTTCCATTCAAACACCAACTATTTTAATTTCATAAATAGTTTTGGATACTAATGATTGTTTTTGGACTGTTCAGTCTTGTCTTTATAACATAATCTTCTGAATATATTCTATAAAATGTCTAATAATAATAAAACAACACTTAAATGCACAGTTTCTGCGCGTCTTACCGAGCCGAGTCTGTCTTCCGTATTATAGAGTGAAAAAGATCATGGTGTTTTTTTTGATACCCAACAAGCCACTTTCATGTGGTTGGTCAAAAAAAAAAAAGAAGAAAAAAGGAACTGTGATGTGAGAAGTGATGATGTGAGTGTTTGAGCTGCGCTTCTCAAATAAACTTCTGCTATCTGAACAGAAAAGCTGCAGAAGCTGTTCATCTGGACTTCAGTTGATGCAGCAGGTAAGACATTTTTAGACTCTGATAAAACACAAAACACTCTTAGATATGAACAGAGGGAGATTCAGAGGGATTCAGGCCATCAGGATCTGTGTGTGTGTTGTTAGATCTTTCAGAGAAATGAATCTGGGTTTATTATAAACTGATGAATTTACCCCAGACTCCCTGTATACAGAGTTAAAACGGGGCTGGGATTGGGGTGCGTCGAATCACTTTTCTTACTTTGTTGAATAAAATTCCTAAATATTCGTTCATTTGTGACTGAAATGATGTTTGGCAGTGTGTTAAAATACGAGGGTTTCAAGAAGGAAGCAACTGACTGACGTTCGTTTAAACCCAAACTAACACTAAGTTGTTAAAAAAAAGTTCCCATGATTCTCTGAATGTTCAGACATTCTTTCTTCTTTTTCGGCGAACGTTGGTGAAAACATGAAATGTTACATTTTAGAACCTTGCAAACATTATGTTACATTTGAATGTTCTTGGAACATTCCGAAAATAGTAACGTTTGAAAAACGTCAGAGTGACGTTTAAAGAGTGACCTTTTTTTAACAAGTTCCATGAATGATAAATGAATAAATGTTTTTGATTCCAATGTTTTGGTAACACTTTAATATAAGAACCAATTCTCACTATAGTTGCTTGTCTATTATTAACCTGCTGGATGTTTATTAGTGCTTATAAATCACATATTCTGCATGACCATATTCTAATAAACAGCAAATTAGGAGTTTACTGAGGGCAAATGTTATAGTTAATGATTTGTTAATGGACCTTAAAATGAAGTGTGAGCATGCTATTAAAGACTTTCTGTAAGGTTTGTTCATAACTTTGCGAGTTCTTCCATTCCTCTTGTGTTGGGCTGACAGAGATGCGCTACACGTTTAAGCCGGACGACTGTATGGTCATCAGCATTCCTCTGGGAAACCTCAGGAACGTGAGAGATGGCCAGCTGATGCCCGAGAAGTTCACCTGCGTCTTCAAAGATGCGTACAAGGTCTTTCTCAGAGGACGACCAAAGGAACTCGGAGTACGTACCGCATTCAAATGCATAAAAATGTTCAAAAAATTACTTTCTTTTATGATTTATTTACTTATTAAAAAAATGTTTAACCTTTATTATTCCATAAAAACTGTGGGTATTGATATAGTTGAGATGTTGTGTTTCCTTCACGTTGGTGTGTTTAGTTTCGGTTTAATATCTGCAGAGAAACTAGACAGAATAGTTTACCTAGAAACATATCAGATGTTCAGAGAAAATCAAGAGGAATTCATCACGGGGCATTAGTCAGTTTCAGTGGTATTTTTGGCCTGAATGTGGGTTGATTTGTGACCCTGATTTCAACACATGAGCATAACAAGAGATTTCCATCAAATATGCATTTACATTTAGTAACTAAGCAGAAGTGGCTTACAAAAGAGGACAAGAGAAGCAAGCGTAATCAACAAGAGAGCAATGATATGCAACTGATATGACACGTAGCAAGGGTTTTTTCTTCAGATAGAGCAAACTTTCTTTTTTTTATCACTACAGGGAATTTTTGAGAGATTTCTTCATTTTCAGTGGGAGTTTTGTACTGAATGCTTTAAAAAATGTAATTTGAAAACTCAACCTGATGTTCATTCATCACGTTTCCACTACTCAACAAAAAATGAAAAAAGGGTATTGTGATTTTTTTTCTCTCTCACAATTCTGACTTATTTTCTCAGTTACAAAAGCCAACTCTAAGACTAACAATTTTCTTACAATTATGACTTTATAATTTGTAGCTGCATGTTATAAAGTCAGAATTACGAGATATGAACTTGCAGTTTGCAGTTCAAGTTTATATCAAGCAATTACTGACTTTGTAACTTGGAATAGTGAGTTTATATCAAATTCTCTGTTTATATTATGAAATCCTAAAATAAAAAAAAAATCAGAATTGCAAGAAAAAAGTCAGAATTGTGAGACAAAATTTCAGAAATGTGAAATAAAAAAAACATTTCAGGTGATAATAATGGCGGTAAATGCAATCACTATGCAATAATATAATAATATAATAATAATATATATATAATTTTATTTTGTTCAATCCAGTGCCGAAACAGGCCTCCACAGTCACGTGATCAATGATATTATCTTGACACTTCATGCAGGTTTATAATGAAGAACTTCTGATCTCAGCCTGTTTTATCATCATTTCTCTCAATATTTCAGGCGGCTCAGCTCAGCATCGGAGTGTTTGTCATCTGCATCGGCAGCCTCATTGCTCTTGAATACGGTGCGTCTCATCTAGTGTACACCCTACCTAGTGCCCTGGTGAGAACACATCTAACATCTTTCCTCACATCTCTGAACATTCAAGATGATACTGGATCAGTGCTTTAACAATCTCTCTTTTAGTTCATTGCAAGTGGAATCATGACATTTGCAGCTGGATATTTTCCCATCATGCCTGTGGTGAGTGATCGGAGGACAAATATCGTTCATAACCAGTGATTCTATCACGACTGAAACTGAATTTGATGATTTATCTTCTGAAAGGTGAAGCTGTCCTTCGCATTCAACATCATCGGTCTTTTCTGGTCCATCACAGCTACAGTTCTCTGTCCAATGTTTCAAGAAGGACATCCGGGTTTGGTAATTTGTGATTGTGTTCATCACATACTGAAGCCGGAGTTACAGAATTGTCCGTAAATCTATTTAATTTCTTTCATTTTACAGTTTAACAGCCCAGATGCCAGTGGAAAGGTACGCTTCAGCAATCCTGCATTTGGACACACTTCTGACCGTATTTTCAGTCGTTCAGTCACTGATTTGTTTCTCTCCAGATAAAAGTGTTTTGGGGGCTGAAGGTGGTGATCTGTGTCTTGTGTGGCTTCGAGCTGATTCTGGCTCTGATTCTGATCTACTGGGAGAGTAAAGCCGTGTGCCGAGCTCATTTCAACACTCTGGTAATTTGACCAATGCTTGAAAACAACAAAACATGACGAACAACGTTCAAATGCACTTAAAAACCTCTTTTATTTGTCTTTGTCTCAACGCAGCCCTTGATCACCATCAAGCAAGATGTTTGACTGGACGGGTGAGCTCGAGGACCAATGAACTGAACTTCTTATTACATCTGAATGTCTATTAATGTATATAGAAATGTTCCTTTAATGCCTGTTTAATCAAATGTTTAGCACGTGTAAATTGCTGGATAAACATGTTTACCACATGCACATGTAAATGTGCCACAATAAGCTTAGTTTTTTATGCATTTGCTTACTATTAAAGTACTGTTTTTAACCTCTCATCATCTGTCTACACAATACTAGATAATAATAAGTCAAACTACTATATTTTATATATAATACATAATTTGTTTCTACATAAATTCTATTAAGTATATGTGTTTTTAATATGTTATTTAAATAAAACAAAATTATTTAAACATTAAATATAATTAAATTATAATATATGATTTAATTATAATCAGTCAGATGCTATGTTTGAAAATTTTGAAAATAATTTAAACATATTTTAATTTAATTTAAACAAACATAAACGTATATTTTATTAAATATATTTTATTTTTTATATTAATTATATTTTATTAGATATTAGTAACATAAGTTCATCAGATATGATGTTAAAAATCTGTGTGTGTATATATATATATATATATATATATATATATACACACACATTTTTAACATCATAACTATATATATATATATTTTTATATTAATTATATTTTATTAGATATTAGTAACCAGTTCATCAGATAGGATGTTAAAAAGTATAAAAAATGTTGAAGGATATTGAACATTTATAATATATAACATTTTCTATTATATTTTATTATATATTAGTTCTATAAGTTAATCTGTATAGATTTTAACCATTTAGTTTTACTTGCAAAAACTATTTATTATTTGAGTTATTTTAGTGGTTAATTTAATCTAAAAGACATCATAGTAACAGTACAAGATAGCAGGGTTTGGATATAACGTCTGGCTGTGAAACACGTTTGCTGGTGTGATTCGTTTTTTGTGAGCTCTTGACTTAAAACCACAGCTTCTTTTGAGAATGAGACGTGCAACGTTCAGGAGGTGTTAAAATACAAAAACCAACCACAACAGATTCTCAAGGCACACAATACTTCCCACTCTCAGAAATAAAGCTCTTTTATCTTTTCAAAAGATATGAATACGTAGACTTTGTGCACTAATATGTACCTCTGAAATACTTATATGCATTGTTTGGGGTAAATAAAGTACAAAAGTGTTCCTTTTTAAAGGGTTCTGTCTCATTGTACCTTATTTCCTGAGAGTGTAGAGAACAAAAGTATGCAAAAATCATAAAAAAATACAGTGGTGTTAATGCTATTTTTATTATATTTCACAGTAAGGATGTGTAATATATATTACACATTTAATATAAGTTTCCTGACTCCTATAACACCTTTTGGATGTCTTGTGGTTCGTAGAGTCGTATGCAACTTCAAATATATATCTAACTCTCAACTCAATCAAACATAATCAGCTTAACATATCTGGACACTTCAGTCAAACTTTGAATTAGATGCAGACCATTTATTTGTGAAGAAACACACTTATAAACACAACTTTTAAGAACAATATGAGATATTTGCATAATCCTCTCCATGCAGAATAAAACAACTTGACTCTCATGCAATGGTGGATCTTTTTTTGTCATTGTTGTTAAATGTATATTTATTCATAATTATTAAGAATTATTATGACTCTACTCAGACTTGCACTCTATTCATTTGCTGCTTTTTTATAAATAATAATAATAATATCACTAGCTTTATAATCTTTTTGTATTCTATTTGTTTTATTTTCATTTATTATACAATTAACAAAAGCAAAAAAAGACCTCTAACACTAGCTTGCTATATTCTTTTTCTATTCTATCTGATTTCTTTTTATTTATTCTATTATTTAAAAAAAAAACTTGCTATGTGTACTGCGTTACTCTAACTGAGACTTGTTATAGCACTTATATATCATTGCTCTTTTGTTGATTTTGATTGCTTCCATTGTCCTCATTTGTAAGTCGCTTTGGATAAAAGCGTCTGCTAAATGACTAAATGAAATGTAAATGTGATGTTTTTAAAATATGTAAACCTATTTCAACTAATTTAAAGAATAAAAGCTTTTCCTTTAAGTAAAACGCAATGCCACTGTTGTTGTAATGTAAATGCAATTAAACTCAACAGCGTGACCTTCAGCGCCTGAGAAACTCGAGTACACGTTTTGACCCTTTTGGCTTGCCATACCAGCTGCACGCAAACCAATGAGAATGCACGAGCTTTCTGTTTTCCCACCAAAGTGTGTGGCATCTTTCCGCTCCGTGCATGCATCTCCTTCCCCGAGCCACCGATCGTGGGGTGCATGCATTTATTTAAGGCTGCACACATGCGTGGCCGACATCCGGGTCGCATTCGTGCAGCAGACGGGCGAGAGAGCCGCTCACATCACGGTAACGTTAAATCAAAGGTGAACGGGGCGGAGTAGAGGAAAGCCGAGCATGGCGTCCGCGTACGGCTCCAGGACTCTGAGTAAAGATGATGTGAACTACAGGATGCATTTCCGCATGATCAACGAGCAGCAGGTGGAGGACATCACCATCGACTTCTTCTACAAGCCGCACACCATCACCCTGCTCACGTGCACAGTGCTCAGCCTCATGTACTTCGCCTTCGCGCGGTGAGTGACGCACTAGTACGTGAATGCGCGCGATTCATGAAGTAGACAAACACTTGCTTCCAGCGGATGTTCCACGCGTTTAAAATGTAAAATCTTTCACTTCCGGGAAAGCAAACAATAGTGCTGATGACGTCACCGATTTTCAGAACATGTGATACTTTATTAGGATACTTTGATGAATAAAAAGTAAAAAAAAAAAAGAGGCTTTGTTTTTAAAATATAAATATTTTGTAATAACAATATACACTACTGGTCAGTAATTTTTTTCTTTCTTTTTTTTTTTTTTATAAAATCAATACTTTTATTCAGCAAGGATGTGTTAAATTGAAAGAAAATATATTATTAGAATATTTTATTTTGAATAAATGCAGTTATTTTGAACCTTTTATTGATCAGATATATTAGACAGCAGAACTGTTTCCAACACTCATAATAAATCAGAATATTAGAATGATTTCTAAATGATCATGTGATCGACTGATGTTACATGTGACACTGAAGGCTGGAGTAATGATGAAAATTCAGCTTTGCATCACAGGAATAAATTATTTTTAAAGTATATTCAAATAGAAAACTATTATTTTAAGTTGTAATAATATTTCACAACATTACTGTTTTTTCTGTATTTTTGATCAAATAAATGCAGGCTTGATGTGCAGAAGAAACTTCTTTCAAAAACATTAAAAATAGTAATGTTTCCAAACTTTTGGTCTGTACTGTATATACAATTACTAATTATTATATATAAATCGTCAGTTTGTTGTCTCGCGCATTAAACCAACACGGAAGTGACAAACTGTAATTCATCAACTGGCCACTAGGCTCCAAAAGGGAGTCAATCCCATAGTCTCCCCATATTAAAATGCCCAACTCTACACCAGAAAAAAAACATTTTTACAGCCTGGTACAAAACATTATTTTGGTGTGTATAGCTAATTTCGCCCTTCGTGACAATTGTGCTGAGGGTAAACTTTTGGCTTCATAAATGCTCTTCGGAAACCATAGCATAACAACAAAAGACAATACTTTATTGAACCTTGTCAATAAGTGTGCGCTGCAAACACCTCATTTTTTGACGAATGTTTCTATCAGTCCGCTCGTTTTATCACGTTTAACCATAGCTGTCATTGGTTTGTTTGTCTGGCAGTGGCAGAAGATATTTAACCAGATTTCTAATTTGAGGCTGTATTACGTCGATTCTGGCACCCGACATCATAACAAGATGATATTTTAAGCTCTTTACGTAGCCGAATCTGCGCTGGTTTGAGTGGGTCTCCTCCAGTTTCCCTTTGTTTTGCTGCCTCCAGTGCTGGAAACAACAGACCAATCAGAAGACAGGCTCATGAATATTAATTAGACGATTAAGAGCTAGTGGTGTAAACTTTTGAACAGGATGATCAGGATAAATTGCATCAGGGTAAAAACTTTTTATTTTGTCTTCTGGGAAACATGTATGTATGTATGTAGCTTCTGAAGTGCAGTACAAAAAAAAAAAAAAATCTTTTAAATCAAAATAAGAAAAATTTACTCATCATCTTGCTTAAAAGTTTACACCCCCGGCTCTTAATGCATCGTGTTGCCTTCTTCAGCATCAGTAAATGCAGATCATCCAGGAAATAAAACACAGTATTGATATTCAACAGGGTGATTTTTATAAATTCAGCTATTATTTTGTATTGTGGAGTGTATATATCAGCATCTGTTTTGTGAAATAGCTTATTCAAGACAGTACTAAATAAACAAAACATGAATTTAATGATCCTTATTTTGTAAAAATTATGAACTTTTGCATATTCTTCAAGGGGTATGTAAACTTTCTGTGCACAAACAAAATCTGTGCAATTTTAAAAACTGACTTTGCAATCTTTAATCGAAATTATAAGTTGCTCTTTCTGCACTGTAAACGCTTGATGTTTAAAAATATGATTTTTTTTTTTCTAAATGCATGAACGGTTCATTCTTTATGGATCTTCAAGTGAAAACATCGGACTCCTCTCTAATGCATTAGCAACACTTCTCCAATAATCTGCTCTAACTCCGCCCCTTTCTTTAAATCCACTATGGAAGAAAATATCTGTTGCAATTTTAGTCTCATTGCAACATTAGGTGTTTGTGTGTTTGTTTGGGTGAAAACAGAAGTGATCGTTCCCACGCTATCAGTTCCAGACTCTTTCAACAGCATTGTCTCTTAAAGTAAAATGATTTATGTTTTCAGAATGCCAGGAAGATATTTTCCTAAAGTGTAGTTGCACACATTAATTCTTTGTGTTCAGTTGATGCATATGAGTGCATCTGTGTGTGTGTGTGTGTGTGTTTGTGTGTGTGTGTGAAGTGAATTGTGAAACTGTGGTTGAATAGAAAGAGGAAGATAGGCTGTGTGTTCGAGGGCTTTTCAGTGTGTGACCTCATGTTTCCGTTGCAGAGATGATGGAAACCCTGACAATAACCTGTGGGTGGGTCTCATCCTGGTCATCTCGTTCTTCCTGGTCATCAGCGTTCTCGCCTTCCCCAACGGTAAGAGTCATGAAGTTGTGCTGAAGTGTGTGTGTGTAAAAAACACAAACAGCTAGTTAACATTCCTCATTTATTTAGTTTAACTTTGTGCTAAAGCATCTAAAACTGAAATAAAAATGAATCGAATTAATTAAAACTATATATAACATAGGTTACATATTAAAAAGACAAACACAACAAATTCATCTTTGATTAAAAAAAAATGTTTTACAATTAATGTGTTTATTTTTTAATTAAAACGGAGAGGTTTTAGAAAAATAATTTAACATTGAAAGACAAATTTGTGACTAAGTGTTTTTTTTAAACTAAAAAAAAATATATTTCTTTGGACCCTGTTACTGTTGGAATTTTGATAAAATATCTGTGCAAACCAAACTATCAGTTTTCAGAGAATAAAATATATTAAATACTAAATAAATGCACTATATAAAATACTAAATAAATGCACTATATAAAATATATAAAATACTAAATAAATGCACTATATAAAATACTAAATAAATGCACTATATAAAATATATAAAATACTAAATAAATGCACTATATAAAATACTAAATAAATGCACTATATAAAATACTAAATAAATGCACTATATAAAATACTAAATAAATGCACTATATAAAATACTAAATAAATGCACTATATAAAATATAAAATACTAAATAAATGCACTATATAAAATATATACAGCTCTAAATAAATGCACTATATAAAACGTATAAAGCACTAAAGAAATGCACTATTAAACCTATAAAGCAGTATATAAAATGTATAAAGCACTGTATATAACGTAAAGTGCCGAATTGCAGAGCAGGTGCAAACATATCCACATCTCTACGATCAGATGCTTTCTAAACTTCTTTTCTTTTTACCTCTAAATGAAAAACAACAGACTTTGCCGTGAGTATATCAGAGCCTTTGGACATGACAGCATTTGTAGTTTGTAGCTTTGTAAACCTCTCTCACACTGTCGTGGTTTGGCCTCGTTTACATTGTATTTTACTTGGTCGCATCAGTACAGTGTTGCACCACAGCGCCACACTGGTCAAACCGTGGTACTGCAGGCCCATACATTACATCATATGTCTGTCAACATTTCCTATTGTCGTTCATAACCTCTCTGTCTCCTTTCAGGTCCGTTCACAAGACCCCATCCAGCGATATGGCGGATAGTGTTCGGTGAGTGGATCAGACGCTGGTTTTTGAAGCCTAAAAATAAACATGAATAGAAGAGGAAAGGGTAGAGCTGAGGTCGTATCTGAGCGGTTGGGTCAGTAGGTTGGTGTGTTTCCTCTTTCTGAAGGCTGTGTTTGTGTGGCTGTGCAGGATTGAGCGTGCTGTACTTCCTCTTCCTGGTTTTCATCATCTTCCTGAACTGGGAGCAGGTCAAGTCTCTCATGTTCTGGCTGGATCCCAATCTGCGCTACGCCAAACGGGAAGCCGACATCATGGTCAGTGACGAGCCAGTTCTGTTGTCAAAGGAATAGATCACGAATGCATTGTGTTGTTTTTTATTTAACTTGATATACTAAAATAACTGTGTAATATTTTAGATCTAAATAAATAAAAAAGACAAAATTATTGAAGCTTTAATTCAATTAAAATGATTTGTCAATGCAACCTTTATTTGAAAATTATTTATTAAATTAAAATTTATTAAAATTTATTTATTAGATAAAAATCGTTGAAAATATAATAAAATATTTTTATAATTTAGAATTTAACAAAATAATAATGTAATAAAATACATGCTTTTAAAATTTTTATCAAACTATTTGATTTTTAAAATTGAATACAGAATCCAGAAAAATATGGAATGATTTTAGAATAAAATTTGACAAATTGAGGAAAAAAAAAAAAAGTTGGTTAAATGCTTTTTGATATGATTTTCTTTAAATAAAAATTTTATTCAAAACAGTATCCAGAATAACTTAAATTTAAGTAATTAAAAATTTGGGAATTTTGGACGAATTGAGAATCGAGAGGCATAATTTCTGATCTTTATTTTATTTACTTGGATGTGTTAAAATGACAAACTGAAATAACAATTAATAAATACAATATTGACATAATAAAAAAAGAAAAAATTGTAAGATTTTTTTTTTTAATTGTAAAAAAAACTGAAAATATACAAATACTGTAATAAAACTTTACTAGTGTCTCAATAATACTAAAAAAGTCTCAAACAGATGCATGTTGTGACACCCAGAATAGCAGCTTGAGCGCGTGTTAAACTGTTACCGCGGTGATGATGATGATGATTGACAGGAGTATGCTGTGAACTGTCATGTGATCACCTGGGAGCGAATCCTCAGCCACTTCGACATCTTCGCCTTCAGTCACTTCTGGGGCTGGGGCATGAAGGCTCTGCTGATCCGCAGCTATGGCCTGTGCTGGACCATCAGCATCACCTGGGAGCTGACCGAGGTAACACAACGCACTCTCACAGAGATTCACAGAACAATATATGATCAGCTTTACCAGGAAACAAAAGGAATTGTTACATTTCAATATGATTGCATTTAAAAAGATTAAAGAAATTGTTTTCAACATTATTATTTCAATTAATCTGTAATAAATTTGTATTAAAGCACAGAATACAGAAATATTATACATAGAATTAATTTGAAATAACTATTAATGGAAATTAATAATAATAAAAGTTATAATTATTTTACTTCAACTACTTGCCAAGGAAGCATTTCTAATTTTTATTTAGTTTAACTTCATGTACTAAAATCACTAAAACATAAATAAAACCTGAAACGGAAATAAAATAAAATAATATGGAAAACGATATGGAGTTACTGAAAAATTGACAAAAAGTAATTAAACCTTTAATTAATTCAAATTAAATTTATTTTTAGATTGATTCAATATTAAAACCAACAGCACAGTATTTAAAAAAACAAAAATATAAATAAAAAATAAAACTCCTTTAATTTTTATTAAGTTTAGTTTGAAGTACTTCAATTACTAAAACTGAAATAAAAAATTAATAAAAACTATATAGACACATTAAAAAAAGGAATAAATGCAACAAAAATATAAAATATTATTTATGTTTTTATTATAATATCATTTATTATATATATATATATATATATATATATATATATATATATATATATATATATATATATATATATATAAAAAAAGTTTTTTTTTTTTTTTTTTTTTTATAAAATATATTTATATAAAACTATTTTTTCCAGATTAATTAAATAAAAAATGAAAACCGGCAACAAATGGTGAGGTATATCAGTAATAAGGCCATTTTTAAAAAATAATTTAAGATGAAGGGTGAATAAAAAAAAACACATTTATAAAATATTGTATAAAAATATTATAAAATATGAATTTAATACCAATTTAACAATGTAATATTTAATAAAAACATGCTATTTAAAATTAAATCAAACAATTAGATTTTTTTAAAAAATAATAATATTTATATTAAAACCAACAACACAGAATTTATTTAAAAAAAAGACAAACAAATAAATAAAGCACCTTTCATTGGGCCATATTACTGTTGAGAATTGTTTTTTTTTTAATTCTATTGTTGAAAATATAATAAAATATTTATTATTTTAATGTATTTTTTTATGTATGTAATTGTTATTATTATTATTTATCTTTTTCAATTATTAAATGCAATTTATTAAATTAAACACCACAAAATATTAATAAAATTGTTAAAACTACTTCTTGTTAAAAACGGCTTCTTACGGCTTGACTTTATTAGCTCGAAACATGCTAATGTCAGAAACAGCTGAAATCATCCGTGGGTCGACGAGACGCACAATAACTCCCGAGCGATCTCTCCGTGCAGCTGTTCTTCATGCATCTTCTTCCGAACTTCGCCGAGTGCTGGTGGGATCAGGTCATCCTGGATATCCTGCTGTGTAACGGAGGCGGGATCTGGCTGGGAATGACCGTCTGCCGCTTCCTGGAGATGCGCACGTATCACTGGGCGAGCATCAAGTAAGAAACGCCTCAAACCCTGCCTTCTGAGAGCGTCCCTCAGAGACTGAACCAGTGTGTTTGTGCTGCACAGAGACATCCACAGCACCACGGGGAAGATCAAGCGCGCCGCTCTACAGTTCACGCCGGCCAGCTGGACATACGTGCGCTGGCTCGACCCCAAATCCTCCTTACAGAGAGTGATGGGAGTCTATCTGTTCATGATCATCTGGCAGGTCAGTCCTTAATTAGCAAGCTCTAGTCATGAATGTTGAGCAGCGAGCTCATTGGGTGCTGATACAGGAGAGAACCAATCAGCTGTGCCGTGTGATGATGATGTCATCCGCAGACCTGTCGGACTGCTCCATCTAGAGTTTCATGCCAGAGCGCTGTATTTAAAGTTTTATTAGAGTTTACTAAATCTAGAAAAATTTAAAAGGAGATCATGTAATTTTGGATAAAATTAATAACTGTATTTTATAGTGGGATTTTATTGATTTATAATGAGTGACCTCTATGTAATTAATCAAATTATCGCTCTCAATTTAGTTTAGCATTTAGTTATGATAGTTTTACAATCCCAGAATACACCGTGAAAAACAGAAGAATAAGCAGTGTGTGTATATATATATATATACTGAGTCTGTCTCTAAAACTACATACTGAGAAATATTAATAATTAATATTAATAGTAAATATTAATAGTTTTCTAATTCATTTTGTCTTTCATCTTATTCTATTTGAGTCTGAAATATTGATCAATATATTTAATTAAATACTAATTAATCTGTATTTCTAATTTCATCATTTTTTTGGTATATTTGTATATTTATTGCCCCTAAATTACATGGTGAGAAATAGTAATAATTTAATATTAATATTTTTGTCTTTCATGTTATTTTTTTGGTCTGAAATATTCATCAATATATTTAATTAAATACTAATTTATCAGTATTTCTCGTTTTATCTTTCTCAAAATTATATATATATATATATATATATATATATATATATATATATTTTTTTTTTTTTTCTATTTATTTCCAAACTACATGGTGAGAAAAATTGATAAGTATAATAAAATACCAATTCATCAATATTTCTTATGTAATCTTTTAAATATTTTAGACTTTGTCAAAGTGATTATATTTTTTTATTAAATTTTATTTCCAAACTACATGCTGAAAAATATTGATAAATATAATCAAATACCAATTTATCTATATTTTTACTTAATATTTTAATTCTTTTAGTCTTTATTTATGTCCAAACTACATGGTGTGAAATATTGCTAAATATAATCAAATAACAGTTTATAAATATTTTCCACTGTTGTTGTTTTTTTTGTCCGTTTTACAAATTAAAGTGTGATTAAATAAAATTAATTAGGTCTTTATTAGTCTTATTAGATTTTTTTTAATTGTCAGCGAAAAGATAAGTAAAGTTTTCCTGAGAGACCGAAGCTCCGCCCACAAGCCGTTTCCACGGCGATGAAAGCCCACTCTTCATTCTGTATTGTGTGAGAGGAGGCTCTCTTCTCTTCGCTCCCTACTGAGGGCCCTTTAAAGTGTAATTACATGTCTTTGAGTAGAGTAGAGCCTTCATTTCCACTTCACAGACTCTGCTTTGGGTGTGCTGGGAATCTCAAGATGCTTTTTTCTGCTGTTTTTAGATCGTTTGTCTTATTTTAAGAAGGTCAGATTATAAAAACAGAACGACCGCATTTAATACTTGTATGATGTGCAAAATATGACCTTTTTATATTTGATTTTCTGAATCGCATTCGCAACTGCTTGATTGTTTACATGGTTGCAAAATGTGAACTATTTTATGCAACTTTTATTTATTTATTTATTAGTTTGTTTAACTAATGTGTATATGTTCGTTTAAATTAAAATCAGTTTGAATCATTTCAAAAACATTTTTTGTTACTTGAAATTAAAATAATTGTTAACTTCTGTTGAAATATAAAAAAACTAACTAATTTTTTCAGATGGATCGTTAAAGCAACAATTGCCTTTTTTGACTTTGATGTACTAAAAAAACTGAAAAAAATATATAAAAATATTTGAAAAACAAATAAAAATGGAAAACAAAAACAACTAAAGTACTAAAACTTGAACTAAAATTAGCTTGAAAAGAGAAAAAAAATAAGATCTGATTTAGAATGTTGACATTAATAGTTTTTAAATGATACTAAAGTAACACTGGTTGAAATTGTAATGATTGATTTAAATTGTTACAGTTATTTCAAGTTTTTAATCGAAGCATTAAAACAGAATATTAACAGATGAATTCAAATGTAAAACTTGATCAGATCTCTGTTTTGTCCCTGTTTTCATTGGTTTATTTTGTTGTCTGACTCAAGCTGACGGAGCTGAACACCTTCTTCCTGAAGCACATCTTCGTGTTCCCAGCATGCCACGCTCTCAGCTGGTGCCGGATTCTGTTCATCGGGATCATCACGGCTCCTACTGTACGGTACGTGATGTGTCTCGGAGGAAAACAGGCAAAAGACTTGATTATTATTCACTGGAAATGATAAAAATTGCAAATAGAAAGGGTCTAATTTTTTTAAATTACATTTTTAATAAATTTTAAAGAAATTTATATAAAAACAAAAAAATAAAAATGTAATGCCCACAAAAGAATGCATTTAAAAATTTAAAAATGAATAAAATTTTTAATATTAATTAAAAAAACAATCCAATAAAAATGATGCCTGCACACCTGAATTATTAATTAAATCAGAATGTAAAATTAAATTGGATTAAAAATGTAACATAAAAATGGTTAAAATTTAAAATAATATTAATGTGAAAACAATCCAATAATAAGCGGAGTAATTTTTATATGAAAACACACCTTGAATGATTATTAAAACATTTACAATAAAAAATGTAATGTAAAATTAACAACAAATTAAAATAAATAATATTACTATAAAAACAATTCAAAAAAGAATCTAATGCCTGCACAAATTAAACATTAATTAAATCATAAAAATGTAGAATTAAAATTGATAAAAAAATGGATAAAATTTAAATAAATGTGAAAAAACAATTAAATTTAAATGTAACCAGACTAATTTATAGTTGCGTTGGTACAATATAAAAAAAGTACAATATAAATAGGAAAAATGTATATAAAAAAAATTAAATTAAATTAAATAAAAATATATTGTGATATATATATATATATATATATATATATATATATATATATATATATATATATATATATATATATATATGAGAGAGAGAGATTGTAACCATATATAAATAAAATATAATATTAATAACAAAAAATTATTTAAGTATTTTTGTGGTGATGTAAGTTTGAGCAGTGTGCAGGATTTATGTGAATTTTTTAAAAACAAGTCAAAATAAAACACTTAACATATTCTTTGTTTACTTCCATGTCATGTGCATCAGAGAAATGAAACGTGTTGTTAAATTATTGAAATGTTTGGGGGTCTCTAGGGGTCTTTATTTTTCTAAATGTGGAATCAGATGTGTTTGACTGATGAGCGTGTTCCTCTGCAGGCAGTATTACGCCTATCTGACGGACACACAGTGCAAACGGGTCGGGACTCAGTGCTGGGTGTTCGGGTGAGTCTGCAGCGGCTGAAGTCACAGAGAAGGGTAATCTGGAGCGTGTTTCCAGTCATGCATGTGTTTGAGGTCATGCATGTGCTGCTGCAGGTCAAACGCTGAACCACAAACCCTCGTGAACGCTGTCGATCCCCTGCTGCGCCGCTGGGCTTCACTGCAGGACGGTCATTCGCTTCATCTCAGATATGACCTAGATGTAGTGCAGAGCGAGTTATCTCGTGCCAGACATCTAGGTTAAATCATCTAGACTTTATCTAACATCCTCTGGCTCTGTTGCACAATTAACCTCCAGTAGAACACAAAGCTGCACGGTGTGTAGAAGTAGAAATCAATATTGTTAAACGTGATTGTCAAATCACACAGTCTGTGATTTAATTACTTTATTTAATTAATTATGTGTGTGTGTGTGTGTGTGTGTGTCAAAATAAAACACTTATTAGTTTACCTGCATGTCATTTGACCATTGATCAAAATCAGACAAATGTAAACATGCAAATGTGTTGTTAAATATATCAAAATATTAACTTAACCCTTGTGCATTGTTCAAATTCACTACCCTTTCGGTATTTTCGGGATAAAAACATCCACTCAATTAAACTGCTGTAAAATCAATTCATTATTAAAGTATCAATTCATAATTTTTTTTTTTTTTGCATAAATCTATTAATCAACCTCACTCCTGATCAAAACTACCAAATGTAAAAAAAAAAATCCAAGATTTTAACTCTTTAATTACCAAGTTCATAAATGATGTCACTGATTTTGGGGAAAAAACACACAAAATGACATATTTTCAATATAAAAAGTGATTGTGAACTGGATATTTTTTTTTACTTTTTATCACAGTCTTGGGCATGTCAAACATTAGTAACAAGATTGGCTTTGGTGCATTGCTAGCTTTTGTGCAGCATTAGATTTAATTTTTTTTCTCCCTCATTTGTTGTTGGTGGCTGTTTTTGCCCCATTGACTTCCATTATTACGACATTTTTTGATTGCAAAGCCATGACATTTCCCCAAAATATATGTCAAACTAAGATATGTCACCATAAATCATTCCATTAGCTCAAACACAGAGAAAGTTGTGGCCAAAATAAGACTCAACTTTACCCCCTAGTGGACGAAAACGTCCCCAACAACGCATAAGGGTTAAGATCAACTAGACTTCATTTAACTTTCTTTGGCTTTAAGTTGCACAATTAATGTTCAGTAGAAAGGTTTGTGCAATATTTTGGAATTAAATTGATATTTCATAGTGCGATTGTCAATTCACACAGTCTGAGATTTAATGTAATACATCTATGCACTACTGGTTTCACTCTGTCAAAATAAAAGCCTGATGGTTTAGAGTTTGAAAATGAAGAAATTAAGTATTTTTTACAGCAAATGATTTTGTTTATTTTACAATATTCTATTTTTTTTTTTCCGTTTAATTTGCTTAATATTTTTGTTTCATAATAATCACGATTAAAATCATGGTGATTATTATCTTGTAGTATTTTATTATGTTATAGGCCTATGAATCCCTGAAAGATTTCATCTTAAGAAAAAGTTATAAATAAAAATCAGAGTAGAAAGTATTTTTTCAGCCTTTTTAAAAAGCTATTCAAGTCATCTGGTGAAAATTCTTTGCAAAACAAATTATCGTTACTGTCATGGTTTTCCAAAACGAACTCTGTTTTCCTTCCTGAAGGGCGATCGCTTTCCTGGAGGCACTGGCCTGCGTTAAATTTGGACAGGACTTGTTTTCTAAGACGCAGGTTCTCTATGTGATTTTGTGGCTCGTGTGTTTGGTGAGTTCCTGTTGTTTTTCTTCACTTTCAGTTCATCGAAATACAGTTTCAATTTCGGCCTTTATCCAACATAAAAGCCCAATTTCACATGCAAATCAGTCAAATCATAATGTGACTTTTGCAAAATGGGACGCAAATGCTTAATTTATTAAAGTTGATAAGATTCCAGGAGGATTTCCATGCGTGTGCTCAGAAGACAGACGAGTAAAGTCAACTTTTAGCTTAAAGCTGCAGTAGGTAACTTTTGTACAAATATATTTTTACATATTTGTTAAACCTATCATTATGTCCTGACAGTAGAATATGAGACAGATAATCTGTGTAAAAATCAAGCTCCTCTGGCTCCTCCCAGTGTCCTATTGCCATTTGCAGAAATACATCGCTCCCGGTAAGAAACAACCAATCAGAGCTGCGGTCTGTAACTTTGTTTGTGTTCAACATATAGAAAAATGTATATAATAAGCGAGTACACCATTAATCCATTTTCCAAACCGTGTTTTTAGCTTGTCCTGAATCACTAGGGTGCACCTATAATAAGTGTTTATATTCGGACTATTTTAGATTGCTTCGGGGGTACCGCGGCGGAGTAACCCAGTACCTTTGTGATTCTTCATAGACATAAACAGAGAGAAGTAGTTCCGGCTACGATGTTCTTCTGCAAGACGCGAGCAGTTCTGTTTATTAACCGCTAGAGCATCAAAAGTTACCTACCGCAGCTTTAAGATGTACCTAAATGGTCAAAATGTGGCACTTGGTGATTATTATTCACATAAACCCTTGTCATTAAGTAATAAGTGAACGTAACCAGCCGGATATTCGTGTTCTTCATATTAATAAAATAATAAAAGACAGAGAAAAAAAAAACTGTGCTCTCCACTGAAGGATTTTGAAAAGTAAGTAGCTTTTGTTGGGAGGAGATTGTCACTAAATAGTTGTTTTTGTTTGGAGCTGACGGTGTCTTTGTGTCTGAAGGCTTTCATCACGTTCCTGTGTCTGTATGGGATGGTGTGGTACGCAGAGAACTACGGGCCCCAAGAGAAGGTACGTCATCATTTACTCAATCAATCTTCCGGATCCGTTCTTTTCGTCAGCCATTTTTTAACTAGTCTTTTGGTGTGTTCACACGAGACACGAATGAAGCTTTAATCGTTAAGTCAATGCAAAGATGTGAATAGACATCCTGCGGAGCGATTCACATGAATGAGGCGGTGTAAATTGGCGCGATTCGCGTTAATGAGGTGGTGTGAATGACACGATTCGCTTGAATGAGGCGGTGTGAATGATGCGATTCGCGGAAATGAGTTGGTGTGAATGACGCGATTCACGTGAATGAGGCGGTGTGAATGACGCAATTCGCTTGAATGAGGCGGTGTGAATGACGCGATTCGCGGAAATGAGTTGGTGTGAATGACGCGATTCACGTGAATGAGGCGGTGTGAATGACACAATTCGCGTGAATGAGGCGGTGTGAATGACGCGATTCGTGGAAATGAGTTGGTGTGAATGACGCGATTCGCGGAAATGAGTTGGTGTGAATGACGCGATTCGCGTGAATGAGGCGGTGTGAATGACACGATTCGCGTGAATGAGGCGGTCTGAATGACGCGATTCGCGTGAATGAGGCGGTGTGAATGACGCGATTCGCGGAAATGAGTTGGTGTGAATGACGCGATTCGCGTGAATGAGGCGGTGTGAATGACGCGATTCGCGTGAATGAGGCGGTCTGAATGACGCGATTCGCGTGAATGAGGCGGTCTGAATGACGCGATTCGCGTGAATGAGGCGGTGTGAATGACGCGATTCGCGTGAATAAGGTGGTGTGAATGACGCGATTCGCGTGTATGACGCGACCCGAATTGAAACGGAGTTGAAAAATCTAAACTTTGCCAAAAATTTGCGCTGTGTTAACCAATCAAGAACTTGTAGTAGTGACGTGAAAATTATCCAAATAAATTATGGTTGAAATCCACAATGCTCTGTGAACTCAACTGGCAAAAGCCCCTCCCTTCACGTGAATATGGATCCATTGTGAAGTGATTTTCACATGCGAATGAAGCGAGTAAACTCAATGTTCTAGCGTCCAACTGCGTGAGAATAGTGCGATTTATTCGTGCAAGTAGCGTCTGGTGTGAACACCCCATGAGTCTTAGCCCTTTGTCAAATGTGTTTTTTTTTGTTATCATATTGTCCAGTTAAGTCTTATTCAACTAAATGTCTGAGCGTTTTAATTAATCAAAACTTTTTCGTTATGCTGTATAATGGTTAAACGGATTATTTTGCTCAGTTATAATTGCAACTAGAAAGTAAAGTTCGAAGACACACTTTGAAGTTGGCTTGAGAAAGCCATGCCAGAACATTTTAAGTTTATAAAAAGTTTTGACAGCTTTCAGTTTAAAATAGTTTGAAAGATTCAAGTCTGAATGTTGTTAGCATGATTAGCATTTTAGTAGCATGATTAGTATGTTACTAGCATGTTTCTAGGATGATTAGCATTTTACTATCATGTTGTTAGCATGATTAGCAAGTTACTAGCATGCTTCTAGCATGATTAGCATGTTACTAGCATGTTGTCAACATGATTAGCAAGTAGCATGTTGCTAGCATGTTTCTAACATGCATTAATAGTAGAACACTAAGGTGGCTTTCTCAAGACAACTTTAAAAATTGTTGTCATTTCAGAAATGTGTTTTCTACATTGCATTAGAAGTATTCCACTTTCACCAATAAACACAAATCAATAGAATGTCATATCAGTAGAACTCACACGGTTTATTTTACCTCCTCTAGTTTATCCATTTATTATAGGCTATTTATTATATAATTTAATATCAAAGACTTGCAGATACTCTCTGTCTACATTATGAAAACTGAACACAAAATAGAAAATAACAGTAATTCCAGTAGCTCTAAATTGCAACTAAATTTCTGTAGTAAAACAACTGCATTTATTCAGAACCCGAGACCCTGGTGGTCATAGTTGAAACTGAAAATATAAAAGTGATGTTTCCAGTATCCTCACAGTGTTTGAGTCCGTCTATTGTGATATTGTGACTCTCTAGAGCTTCTCGGAGTTTGAGGACAGTATTTACTCGGAGCCGGGCGACGCTGTGTCTGAATGCAGAGGTAAAGAAACATCACGGTTTGGTTATTAATGGTTCATTATGGGATGAATCTAAGCTGTAGTGTTCTGACCTCTTGTGGTGATCCATCAGAAGACAGACAGAAACTGGTTCTGATACTAGACTGATGTTTACTGCACACTGTATGTGCACTGTATATCACATTACATTTTATTTTATTTTTTTTTTATGTATAAAATGTGCATAAGTCACATTGGAAATAGAAGATCAAGGTCACCCAGGTAGTATTTATTATGTTTTTATGGGGTCATTTTTATTAGATTTTTGCATTTATTTAAAAAAAATTATTTTTCATTTAAATTTTAAAGTTTTAGTGATTTTGTAGTTGTTTTTTGGCATTTTATTTTATATATATTTTTTTTTTTTTTTTTTTTTTTTGACAGTGAAAATTTCAATTTTTATTAGATAAAAATTTTTATTTTCATATTTTCCATTTTTCAGTTTAATTTGATAGTTTTAGTAATTTTATTGTTTTTTTGTCTTTTTATTAAACATTTAAAATATTTTGAATTAGTTATTAAGTTTTGCATTTTATTTTCATTTTAAAGGTTTAGTAATTTAGCTTTTTGTCTTTTTATAAAAAATAATAATTTGAATTCATTTTTAATTTCATATGTTCATTTTAATTTCAGTTAAAGATTTAGTAGTTTATTTTTTAATGTTAACATTTTTTTCTTAATTTATTTCAGTTAATATATATTTTAATGGTTTTAGTTCTAGTTACCGATAACAGCCCTGGTATTCAATGCGTAATCCATGCACAATACACACACAGTATCCTGCAGAAACTCGAAACTGTCGTTATACAATCGGTAGCATGTCCAGTCATTTTGGCATATAGATATTTCTTAGCATGCATGAATTATGCAACTTAAACATGTGCACCAGTATCTTCTGCCACATTGTAATGCATTTGTGCCATAGGGGAGTTTGAGACGGACAGCACAACTTCCTCTTCCACCAGGAAACGGAGGGACTCTGTGAATAACTCCAGCATCAACGGCGTGGAGAAATAAACCTTTGCACACGTGTGGCTCCTGTGAACGGACAGAGACTGGTCAGGTTTGGTCCGAGCGGTCTGCAGTGACCCTGAAAAGCAGCACTGTGTTCAGTTAGTCGACTGACTCTACTTGTTAACTACAGAGACGGGTTAACCCGGTTAGATCCCAAGCGCTGTTTTCAGTCGCATGCCAGACTCGTAACTGTGCTCACCAGTGTTTTCGACGATGTATTTTACTGTATGCTGACGATCTCAGATCATCTTATCATATCATAATGTGTCTACAAACAATCATGTATTCTGAAGTCAACATGAAACCAGAATTTACCCTTTTTAGTTCTTAAAAACACACTTTTGGTGCATTTGCTGTTGCATGATTTTGAATGTTTTCTGCTCACCAAGGCTGCATTTATTTGATCGAAAAACAAGAAATGCATGTGAAATAATATCACTATTTCTAACAGTATAGATGTTTTAATGTAATTTATTCTTGTGTTCAAAGCTGGAAAGCTCAAGGAACATTTCTGATTATTATTATCAGTGTTGAAAACAGTCGTGCTGTAGTGCAATATTTTTGATGAAACCGTTTTCTTTTAGTACATTATTAATGTCTTTACTGTCACTTCTGATCAATTGAATGCATCCTTGATGAAGAAAAGTATTAATTTCTATAAATAAAGCCCAAATTTACCCCAAACTTGGGTGGAATGGCTTGTGAAAGGTGTTTCTTGTTGACTTGTTTTCTCCAGACTGAACGTGAAGCTGCTGTCCGTGTTTATGATGATGATGATGATGATGATGATGATGATGTACTTGAAGCGCAGGATGTTTAATGTGTGTTCGCCATTTTCAATCATTTCTTATCAAATCTCGTTTCAGCCACTGAATATAAATTCAAGTAATCACGACCTTTTAATCTCTCAACTCTGACTTGTTTTTCAAGGAGATTCATGCATTTCTAAGAGAAATCTTAGCACAGGATTATAACTGATAATTGTGAGACATAAACTTGCAAATGCAGGAAAAAAGTCAGAAATATGAGATTTTTTAACTTTTTTTTTGCACAATTCTGATTTTATCTGACATTTCTGACTTTTTCCTTGCAATTTGTTTCACATTTGATGTTTTTACATTTAAAATGCAATTTAATTAAATTAAAAAAAAATCTAAAATTTCATTTATTCAATCTCAAAAGTTTTTATCTTTCAATTCTGACTTGTCTCACAATTAATATATTTTTTTATCTCACATTTCTTGACTCCCAATTCAGATTTTGTTAAATCTCACCTTTTGATTTATTCTCTCTCAATTCTGATTTAGTCTCACGTTTCCCATTTGTTTTTTCCTTTTTTACTCCCACATTTCAGATTTTTTTGCATCCCAAGTTTGACATTTTAAATCACAATTTTAATTAATTTGCATGAAAAAAATGATTAAATCTAAGTTGCATTCATCTCCAAAGTTTATATATTTAAATTCTGTCTTGTCTCACAATTTTTTTTTCTCTTCCTCACATTTCTGACTTTTAGTCACAGTTTGGATTCTTAGGACGTCTTGCATCTGCAGTTTATGAGCAGTGAAGAGAAAGGCAAAACAACATTACTTTATCACAAAATATAATGCGTATCAGACTCAGGATCCAGAGAAAAGCATCAGAATTTTGAGATTCATGTGCTCCTGTAGTCTTTGGTTTTGCGTGTGTGCGAGTCTCCTGCTTCATCCGTGTGTGTGTGTGTGTGTGTGGTATTAATATGATCATCACCGACTGCATGCATGCTTTAATAACTGCGTTACGTTTAATTGCAGGTTTTGTTTGTGTATTAATGACGTGATGCTTCATATCCATCTGCCAAACTCTTGTGTGTTTGTACAGTCACTGTGAAACACTTCAATGCCTTTCTGTCCTGCTTCTTGTCTTCTTGATATTAAACCTGTAGTTTTCTGTGAAGAAGGGCAGAACGTGACTGAACTCTGCAGCTTTTCATTATATGATGTTTGTTTGCTCACTATTTACATGCAACTATTAGGAATGTGACTGAATTTTACGATTAAACTTCATCTGTATCTTGTGATTTTTGTATTTTCCTGTTGGACTTTTCTGCCTTTTATTAAACGACACAATAAATAGAAAAGGCATTTGTTCGTTTGCTCAAAAACAAGAAATATTGCAGCCAGATCATCAACGATGACGTTTAATATACAGTTGCATGAAGATTATTATTATTATTATTATTAAATGTATATTTATAGAATGTCATATAATAATACAATTAAATCATAAAATATATATTTTATAATGTAAAAATATTTTATAAGTGATATTATATTAATTATACTTAAATATATATATTAAATATAAATATATATTCACACATTTCCATTTTTTTATGTTACAGTAGTACAACAATTATTTGTATATTTATAAAATATCTATAATTCTAAAAGATATATTTGATAAAAATATTGTAAATAATTTTTATTTGTATTGTTAATAGCAATCTTTTAGATTTTAACTTCTATTATATGATTCTCAATTTTTAAATGCGTAATATTAATATTTTATTTTTTTATACAATTTTATGAATATAGTGAATGATGTCGCAGTGAATATGAAGACTATTTTCTTTATGCAAAATATAAAATCCTCACTTTTGTAATGCTTATTATTACTACTAATAATATTATAGATTTGAATTGCTTTTATACAAGTTTATGATTATAGTGAATATAGACTTTTTATACCGGAAAAATCCCACTTTTGTAATGTTTAGAAATTATTTTTATTATTATAAATAATAATATAGATTTGAATTGCTTTTATACAATAATATGTGTGTAGTGAATAATATATAGAATTTTTTTAATGCCAAAAAAAAAAAAATCCCAGTTTTGTTATGTTTATTTAATAATTATATGGATGTGAATTGCTTTAATGCAATTTTATGATTATAGTGAATTATAATAAATAGTCACATTATATTGTATATAATTTTTAAGCAAATTATAATGTCTCCTGTTTTTTTTCTCTTAATTTTAAAGTGAATCTGAATCCATACATTTCTTCTTCATGTGATTCAAGTACTTTGACTTAAAATCCCTATTAAAGTTTTTTCATAATCTGTATATTTTTGTGGTATATTAGCTGTAATTGTAGATTATATGGATTAAAAGGTAATTAAATATATCTAAATGTGCATGTGCATGACTTTAGAAAAAGTTGAATGCTTTATATACAGTATATATAAACACCTGTCCAAATCTAAAGTGATTCTCCGTCTCACCACACGAGGGCGGTACAGACTCCAGTCACGTGATCTTCTCTTATCTTTGCAGTCTGCTGTCTAAAGCTCTCACTCATCCCTTCGACCCGGTTTTGACAGTCATTAGACCAGTATTTATTTATATAAAGCACAACTTGTCCGAAACACTCTGCTTAAAGTGTCTCTCAGTAAGAATCCTCATCTGAATCTCACTAGCGACATTAATTCAGTTTAAATCAAACACATAAAAACTATTTGCTGAAGAAAAATGTTTTGACTTAATAAGTCTAAAAAGTTACATAAGCCATTATGTAAAAGTAATAAAATATTTTCCTTGCATATTATTATAATTTTTTTAACAACCCTAAACAAATTATTGAGTTAAAATATTAAAAAATATATAGGCTATATATTATAAAATATTAAATTACATCAATTATAATGATATAGAGTAGTGTTTTGACACTCTTCTGTAAGTTTTGTCAGGGTTATCATCATTCATTAAATCTAAAACTATTAATCAAACGTACACACACACACACACATATGTTACATATATTATATTATATATTATCTGAAGACAATGTTTCGAATTTTCATCTAATTTAATTTGAAAAGTTCAAATTACTACCTGGAAATAAATAAAACCTGAACTAGAAATAAAGTAAACACAAATACACACACACACACATATATATATATACAATTCAAAATCAAATCAAATAATTTACACAAAAAAGTTACAAAATATTTTCCTTACATCTTGAATAAATGTGGGTTTTCATATTTTAATTATTTTTTACCATGTTGTTCTACATATTTTTATTAAAACTATAACATTTTTTATAATTATTATAATTCATATATTTTATATAAAGGTTTATGTGTGTGTGTTTAACATTAAACATTAATATTAATAAAATATACTGCAAATTTATTTTTCAAGAACAAGGAATTTTAATATATATACATTTGTAAAACATTTGAATATATAATACTATTATTAAACATATATAAATAATAATAGACATACTACAAAATACCTTTTCAAAGAACTTCATATAAAATGTAGATAATTTTTGCATTATTATTGCAGTAATTGACAAGTAACTAACAGCACCCCAAGAGTAACCACTTGGTATTATCTCAAAAAATTACTTTAATTTAAAATAATAACTTTAAAAATAACATCCATTCAAGGTAAGAATGTACTACTGTTTATGACCATTTCGTTTGAGTGATTATATCAGGTAATACCAGACGTAGCCTTTCAAATCTGCTGTGCTAACATCTTATGTAGATTACTTTGGGGACATGTTTTATGCTTTTGTACTTTAATATGTGTTCGACCGATTTATGCTAATATGCTAAGTGCAATATTTCTGGTTGGAAATGCCCACAAGCCCTGTTTAGCTTTCGAGCATTTAGTGCCATGAATGGTGTTGTTAATATTTATCTGAAGAACTGTTGATCTCATGAGAAGTGAATACTATTGCTTTCAATGGTTTTACGCAGATTTAGACAGATTCAGTGGAACATTTTTTAAAGCAAAGTGTATAAATAAACGAATGATTATTTGAAGGAAGTGACTACAACATGTGCATTTTGACAAGAGTGTGTTGTAATATACTTATGTTTTTGAAATCATAAATGATGAAATGTATAGGGGAAAATATAAGTCTTTTATTCAACCCAAAGACAAAAAATGCAAAAAATAAATAAAAATACAAAAAATAACATAAAATAAATGTTGGTTCATTTTGAAATCAACTTGTACTTTATTAAATTAAACATCCATTTTCATATATTTTATGCAGTAATAAACATGATATAAACACTGTAAAATGTTTTGCAACATCCTCAAATGACAGACAAGTAATTGCACAAAAAATATAATTATTAAAAATAATAAACAACACAAATATCCCAGGCAGTCAGTCAAGTTTACATTATTTAGTAAACTAATTTACACTTCATTAATAATAATAATAATAATAATAATAATCTAATTAATTAAAATCATGAAGCTTATCATTTTCACACCAATTTATTAAAAGTTTAAAACAAAAATGTTTAGGTCCCTTTGTTTTATTTTTTCTCACCATATTATTTATATTTTTTATTGTTACCAAATTCTGTATTTTAGCATTTCTAATTATTTGAATAAAATAAAAATAATGCATAAAATAACTAATTCTTTTTTTTTTCTTTAAATGAGGGCATAAAACTTTAATTTCATTTAGTCAGTATAAATTTGTTTTTTTTTTTATTATGGGGGAGGGGGGTATTATAGAAACAAAAATGCTTTTTATTAGACACTTGAAATTAATCAAAAGTCATTTATAAAGTAAAGACATTTATTATGTTACAAAAGTAAAAACAAAAAAACAATATGCTGATACAAGTGTGTAGTGTGTGTGTGTGTGTGTGTGTGTGTGTGTGTATATATATATATATATACACACACACACACACATATATGTATATACAGTGCATTAAATCATTGCTTTAGTATATCATCTGAACCGGCAACAGGAACCAAAAATATTCTGGCATTTAAACTGATAAAATTAATCATTGATCACGTGACAGTGAGTAAGCAATAAGGTCAACCATTGAGGGAAGGTGGAGATGATTCTAAACATGGGCGTGGTTAGACCGGGCAGTGGGCGTGGCGTTGACATCTGTGGGCGTGGCTTGCGTCCGCGTGTGAGTGAGAGCCTCCAAAACCGAGCGGCTTGTTGAGTTTTGTCGCCTGACAGACGCGCTCGTTCGCTCCGGTTCTCTCTACCTCATATCAAATCACCCGTGCTCTGTTCCTGCTGCTGAAACTTTGACCCTGTCTGAGTCGTCGTGAGGATGCACAGCTCTCAGAAGGACACCACATACACCAAGATCTTCGTCGGAGGTCTTCCGTATCACACCACCGACTCCAGCCTCAGGAAATACTTCGAGGTGTTTGGAGAAATCGAGGAAGCTGTTGTCATTACTGACAGACAAACGGGGAAATCCAGAGGCTATGGATTTGTAAGCTATCTATCTATCTATCTATCTATCTATCTATCTATCTATCTATCTATCTATCTATCTATCTATCTATCTATCTATCTATCTATCTATCTATCTATTTATCTATCTATCTATCTATCTATCTATCTATCTATCTATGTCTGTCATCAATGTAATTTTTTAAAAGATACTATTCATAGATCAGAGATACTGTTATAGTTTTTATTTTGAACCAGTTTTAATTTTTATATTTTCCATTTATATTTGAGTTTTAGTGAGAGTTTTAATAATTTTCCTAAGATTCCGTAATTTTTAGAAATTATATTTATTTGTATATATATATATGTGTGTGTATATATGTATTTATTTATACATATATTATTTATTAATATAAATGCGAGTTTTTATTTGTATATTTTCCCTTTTTATTTGAGCGTGTTTTAATAAATTTCCTCTATGATTTAGTAATTATAATTATTAATAAGTAATTATTTATATATATATATATTGTTTTTTGTGTTTTTTTCCAATCACATTTTAAAGTAGCCTACATTTCAAGTAACAAAACTTTTTTTTTTAATTATTTCTGTTTTAGTTTTAGTTAGCTATAGTATCCCTGATCATTATTATTAGTATGTCTATCGTTATCAGTGTTATTTTAGTATCATTGAGCTACTATTAGTTTTTTTATATATTTTACATTTTTATAGTAATTGTTGTACAATTTTTTAATGATTTTGTTGTGCTTTTGTAAATTAAAATGATACATTTTGCTTTGTCAGCTATGAAATATTCTATTTCAAGTAATGAAAGTGTGTTTTTTTTTTTGTACACTGATTGTTGTGTGTCACATTCACACGGAGCATCACTTCTCTTGTGCTCCTCGTCTCATGTTTGTGTAGGTGACGATGTCCGATCGAGCCGCGGCAGAAAGAGCCTGTAAAGACCCAAACCCCATCATAGACGGCAGGAAAGCCAACGTCAACCTGGCGTACCTCGGGGCTAAACCACGGATCATGCAGCCGGGTAAGAAGATCCGGTCACTCGCCGGCCGCAGACCCAAATACATGCAACACACACAAGCTGCATGACAGCGAGCATCACACACTGGCTCCTAAATGAGCCGAAGCCTTCAGGTGCAATCTGAGATTTCACACAATGATGCTTGTGTAACTGTGGAACAGCACGGGTATTTGTGAAATGCAATAAGATACAAAACATTGGGAAAGTTGTTTCCAGGATTGATGGCATGCATATATTTTGTAACCAATTTAATGTGAATATTTTTGTTTTTATTAACATTTTTGAACAGCAAGAATTTTAATGTTTTTTTTAAGTCTCCTCTGCTTACCAAACCTGCATTTATTTGATTGTAAATACAGCTAAAACAGTAATATTATTAAATATTTTTACTATTTCAAATAACTGTTTTCTGTGTGGATCTGTGTTAAAGTGTAATTTATTTCTGTGATGCTCCGCTGTATTTTCAGCATCATTCCTCCAGTCTTCAGCGTCACATGATCTTCAGAAATCATGAAAATATGATGATTTGTTGCTCAAGAAATATTTATTATTATTACGGTTTAAAACCGTATTCTTCAATGAATAGAAATCAGCATTTATCTGAAATAAAAGGCATTTTTTAACATTATACACTCTACCATTCAAAAGCTTTGAGTCAGTATTTTTTTATTTTATTTTTATTTTGAGAAATAAATTATAGAAATTGACACGTTTTTTAGTGATGATAAATAAATGTAGATGTTACGAAATATTTCTGAGTTCTTCTGAACTTTCCATTCATCAAAGAAACCTAAAAAAAATATACTCCTCTGTTTTCAACATAATAATAACAATAATAAATGTTTTTTTCTAAAGGATCATGTGACACTGAAGCCTGGAGGAATGATGCTGAAAATTCAGCAGCGTATCACAGAAATAAATTCAATTTTAAAAGATACTCAAATATAAAGCAGTTATTTTAAATAGTAAAAATATGTTACAATATTACTGCTTTAGGTGTATTTAGAATCAAATAAATGCAGGTTTGGTCTTTAAAAACACACAAAATTTTACTGTTCAAAAACGTTTTACTTTTGGTCATTATATACGTTTTTCTTGTTTTATTAAACTATAAAAGGAAATAAATTCATATAGGTTGCGTTTTTTAACAGGGTTTTCATTTGGTGTCCCCCAAATACACCCTACCTTTATCCAACGGCCTTATGGGTAAGTATAACAACATGACTGTATATTGTTTCTGTAACTTAATCAGTTTTAAAGGAATATTCACCCAAAAATGAACATTTGTCGAGAATGTGATCAACTTCTGAGTTCATCCAAGATTAGGATGAGTTTGTTTCTTCATCAGATCTGGAGAAATGTAGCATTGCATCGCTTGCTCTGCAGTGAATGGGTGCCGTCAGAATAAGACCTGATAAAAACATCACAATAATCCACAGCGCTTAAGTCCATCAGTCAACATCTGGCTTTTCTTTCAATTTTTAATTTCTCTTCTCAAGTGAATCTACATTTTTAAACCAAATGCATTTTTATCGTTAGACTATAATCATCTCGTATTTAATTTATCTATACTGAGCCGAGAGTATCATCACTCCAAAGTTCACTGAAAGAAAATCTTGCAATATATAGACAATTTAACATGTATATTTTTAAATATGAGAATATTCTGACGGCACCCATTCACTGCAGAGCAAGTGATGCAGTGCTACACTTCTGACGAAGAAACAAACTATCAGCCAATCATCTTCTCTCATTCCTCTAAATCCTGTTCAGTAAAATCACGATCTTATTTAAGACTCATTTTAATTGCTTTAAAGGTGTTGTGTGTCATTTTTATGACATTCTTGTGTCAGGTTAGAAGTAAATACTTCATAGGTTGATTCCTGATTTTTGAAAATGACACACTTCACTTCAAAGATGAATTGGTGATGATCAGCAGCATCATGTTTCTACTCTTTAAAGTGTTGATTTCTGTGCATTGTAGATGGATTCCTGTGTCATATAACGCTGTTCTCCTTGTGTCGTAGAGATAGTGAGGACGATCATTCCCCGTTACTGTATCCTCCCCCTTTCCGCCAGGTTATGAGGTGTGTGCGTCTGCATTTTACCTGTGTGGATGCTGTGTGCGTTTTATTTGCTTAACTCCTGAAAAGTCTTGGTCTTCGTCTGTGTCTTCCTCTTCCTCTTCGCAGCCGTGACTCAGTGTTACTGTCTCTCTCTGATCTGACAGGCTCGCGTTTGGTTAACGTTACCTAAGAAGTGAACGAGCCGAACAAAGTCAGAAATCATAAGCGCTACCAGTAGACTCAAACATGATGGTGATTAGCTTGCATGAACGTTGTTGTTGTTGGTGTTTTTGGAGAGTAGCTTTGGTGTGCGTTTGAATCTGAAGTGGTTTTTATAGCTAAACCGTGTGCTTTAATAGAAATGAGTGTAAAGGGTAAGACGTGGGGGATTCGTGCTGATGGTCGTATCTTTTGCCATTTTCCATGTTCTTTCTCGATTTGATGATTGTGCACAGCTTGTTTGAGTTTATTTGTTTTTTCATTTAAACAGGCGTTTCGGCATTTTGTTGTTGAAGGGCTCAGAGTTTCCCTTTAAAACAAAACAACTCACGAATTGCATGCTGCTGTGGATCTTGTGCCTCTAATTGAGTATTTTACTAATGAATCATTTGCCTTTTATTTGTCTTTTCTTCTTACAGTGACTTAGATTCTATTTTTCTGAAACCTCTTTGTTAATTCAATTCTGTGCCAGATTTTAAATACAGTTTTGGTGTTTACATATTGCTAAAATGAAATAGAATAAGCTAAAAAAAAAAAATATTCAGCTGATGTTAATACAGTTTTAGGCTACCATATATCTAAAATAAAATAAAATAAAATATTCTGCTGATTTTGATATAGTTTGGTTTTAACATATTCATAGAATAAATTAAAATAAGCTCAAATAAATTATTCAGTTGATTTTAATACAGTTTGGTGTTAACGTATTTGTGAAATAAAATAAGCTAAAATAAAATATACATTTTAATATTTTATTTGATTTCAGTTAAAGCTTATACTATTATAGTTTTAATTAATATTTTGAATCAGATTTTTGTTTTTATATATTTTTTGTTTTAATTTTACATTTTGTTTGTTGTATTATTATGTTGCATGTTTTTGTGAGTTTTTGTTTTCTTTAAATACATCGGTGTATTTTATTTTGTTTTTTTAGTTATTTAAGTGCAATGTTCCCTTTGCAACTATCTGAAATGAAATATATATTTTTATATTTTGTATATAAGTTAATTTTTTTATGTTTTAGTTAACTAAATTACATACTATTTCTAAGCTAAAATCTTGATACTCTAATAAGGATAAAAATACGTAGCATACATTTACATTTATTCATTCATCTTACAAAATGAGGAGTACGATGAAAAATTTATTTCAAATATCACCCAGAATACATAGATATTGGGTAAAATAGTCCATTGTAAATTAATTGAAAGTTTTGATCAATGTTTTCTGTATTGCAAGTATATTTATATTTGATATTTCTCTCATTTCACAATGAACTAAAATGTTGCCTTGGCAACTAGCTGAAATAAAATAAAAAAAATTCATTTTTTTTTAATTAGTTGTGTTTAGGTTTTGTGAAAGTTTTGGTAATTTTGTTGTGTGCTTTTGTCATTTTTTGTATAATTTTTTTTACATATGTCTAAATAGTTTACCATTTTTGTACATAAAGTTGATTTAACCACATTAATAGTACATTAATACATTAGTACATTAACCACCAGATCCTCCTGTCAACCTTACCAAAGTCTTATCTATCAGATCCTTCAAAGTATCTTGGAGAGGTGAGGTGTCCAAGTCACAACTACTGGGGTGCCTCAGGGCTCGGTTCTAGGACCACTTCTGTTCTCGGTCTACATGGCATCATTAGGTTCTGTCATTCAGAAACATGGCTTTTCTTACCACTGCTATGCTGATGACACTCAACTCTTCCTCTCATTCCATCCTGATGATCCGACGGTAGCTATTTACATCTCAGCTTGTCTAACAGACATTTCTTCCTGGATGAAGGACCATCACCTTCAACTCAACCTTGCCAAGACATAACTGCTTGTGATTCCAGCAAACCCATCGTTCCATCACAATTTCACCATCAAGTTAGGCACATCAACCATAACTCCTTCAAAAACAGCTAGAAGCCTTGGAGTTATGATTGATGATCAGCTGAATTTCTCAGACCACATTGCTAAAACTGTCCGATCCTGCAGATTTGCTTTATTCAACATCAAGAAGATCAAGCCCTTCCTTTGGGAACATGCTGCACAACTCCTTGTTCAAGCTCTTGTTCTGTCCAGGCTGGACTATTGCAATGCCCTCATGGCAGGTCTTCCAGCCAATTCTATCAAACCTTTACAATTAATCCAGAACGCGGCAGCAAGATTAATTTTTAATGAGCCAAAAAGAATACATGTCACACCTCTGTTAATATTATTTATCGTTAATATTTGTCTACAAAACCTCAATTGGCTCTGCACCCCTTTACCTAAATTCATTACTTCAGCCTCTGGAAGCTTGTGTTCTGCAAGTGAACATCACTTTATTGTTCATCTCAAAGAGGCACAAAATCTTAGACTTAGACTTAGTCTTCAAGAAACGGCTAAAAAAACACATCTCTTCCATTTTATCTGAAGCTCTAATTCTACCACTCTCTATTCTAATTCTATGCTTTATATATAATTAAAATATTTTTTTAAAAATACATTTCAATGAAATAAAATGTTTATGATTTTCATACTTTATTTGATTTCGGTTAAAGTTTATACTATTATAGTTTTAATTATAATTCTGGATTTTGTCGTGTGTTTTTGCCATGTTGTTATTTTTTATTTATTTTGTCATCAGTTTTAGTCATTTTAGTACATCCTTGTCTTTGCAACTAGCTGAAATAAAATACATTTTTATATTTTGTTTTATTTTTAGTTAGGTCTCAATGCTTAGAATGTAACGCGTGCGATGCATTGCATTCTAATACATTTCAAAATGCAACAGCATTGACATTGAGTTTGCATATGATCATCTATTCATGTTAAAAATTGGGGCCTAAGAAACCACAGTTTTGCACTGTATCGTACTGCTGACCGATCCTCTTGATTCAGTCAAGTTGTCCCAATCAAAGACAATGTAAGTCCCAGAGAAGAGCAGCTGCAGCGCTGTACTTTAGTGTGGAGCACAACGACATTCAGAGCGGCGCGAGACAACAGGTGTTCAGAGACACCAGAGATCAGCCCCTCTGTTTGCCATTTACAATAGCTTAAATTAGCCCTGACCTCTAGCAACCCCCAAATGTTCAGGACATGAAGGAGAAAAATATGTTCGTAGTAAGAAAGTTGCTGCTGCGGCCTAGTAACAGGGGTATTTTTAACAATGACACACTCAGGGATCTGGGTTAGGTTATATTTTTTACCAAGTTCATAATGATATGTTGTATTAAATCTCCTCTTATCTAAGTTTCTGATAGGGGTGTGTTGGATTAATTAGAAAAATGGTTATATACTTAATAATATACAGTATATAAACCATATAAAAAGGAAATTGTGAGTTTTTTTTATAATAAATTCTAAGAAGAAAAGTCTGAATTGTTAGATATAAACTTCACAGAAACAAAACTCGAATTGCGAGAGAAAAAAATCGGCTATGAAAATATTATATGAAATTTTTGAATTTTTAAGTTTGAAGAATGAAATGTTAACTATAGAATTGGATTAAGTATAAAATATGATATGTAATTTAATAATTTTGATTAAAGCCTGAATAATTAAATGTATTACAAAATTCTGGGGGGAAAAGTAAAAATTACGATTTGTAATTTTAGGATGTTTAAAAATTAGTATGAAGTATGAAATAAAACTTTTGAATTCTGAGAAAAAAAAAGCAAAATTTACAAGATGTAATTTTAGAAAATTCTGAATTATGAAATGTAATTTTAGAATTCCGAGTAAAAATTATGAAATGTAACTTCATAATTTTTTGTAAAAATTATGACCTGTCATTTTAGAAATGTTAGTAAAAATTATGACCTGTAATTTTAGAATTTTTTGTAAAAATTATGACCTGTAATTTTAGAATTTTTAGAGAAAATTATGACCTATAATTTTTAGACATTTTTGTAAAAATTATGACCTGTAATTTTAGAATTTTTAGAGAAAATTATTACCTGTAATTTTTAGACATTTTTGTAAAAATTATGACCTGTAATTTTAGAATTTTTAGTACAAATTATGACCTGTAATTTTAGAATTTTTTGTAAAAATTATGACATGTAATTTTAGAATTTTGAGTCAAAATTATGAAAGGTAGTTTTAGAATTCTTAGGGGGAAAAAAGCCAAAACTATGTAATTTTAGAATTTTGTGAAAAAGTCAGAATAATTTTAGAGTTCAGAAGTAAAAATTATGAGATTTTGAAAAAGGTCACAAAGTCAAAATTACAAGACGTAATCATCAAACTCTAAGAAAATAGTCAGAATAGCAAGATGTAATTTTTTATTCCTGTGAGGGGAAAAAATGAAATTGTGAGTTATAATTTTAGAATTAAAAAAAATGTGCGATCTAGATTCTGAATACTGAGAAGATTTTAAGATCGCAAACTTTTGTGTGATATATTTTCTAAAAAAAAAAATGCATTAACCTCCTTTTTTATATTTGTTGTTTTGGAAATAAACTTCCATAAGTGCTACATGCCAATCATCTAGTGAGCTTTGTTGTTCCTGCATCTGATTGGTTTACAGTGGGCCGTTTGACTCTTCCAGATGAATTGTGAAGCACAGTAATGTGTAGTGTGTGTTGATGGCGGTTCAGGACTGGGTTAAAGTGTCGGGCCATGTGTTGCTGATAGGAGCGTTGCTCATCTTTCCGTTTATGACAGCAGGGCAACAGAAATAGCCTCTCCACAGCCGTCCCATCACTCCAGCAGACTGACAGTAAGGAATGGCCTGTTACACACTCCCAACTCATCTACGGCCACATTTAACACCAGCACCTGTTGTTTGTGCATGTTTGCTGCTCAGGACTCATTTCAGCCATGGAGAATTACAAATGAAATCTGCCCGGCAACATATGGACGTGTCTTAGCGGTGATTATTTCTGCAGTTTGTCCGGTGCTGCAAGTGGCTCAGAAATGAAACGCTTCGTCTTTAAACTTCCAGCTTTAGCATAAATGACTCCAGGCATCTTTACACTGTCAAATTAAAGGTCCTGTTAGCAGTTTTAGCTGTTTAGATAACAGATGTTATAGCTGAAGTCAAAGTATTTGAACAGTAAGATTTTAAAGAAGTCTCTTCTGCTCACCAAGGCTGCATTTATTTGATCCAGAATACAACAAAAACAGTAAAATTATGAAATATTTTTACTATTTAAAATAAGTGTTTTCTATGTAAAATATCTGTTAAAGTGTAATTTATTTCTGTGATGCTCCGCTGTATTTTCAGCATCATTCCTCCAGTCTTCAGTGTCACATGATCATTCTAGATTTGCTGCTCAAAAACTATTTATTATTACAATAAAATTTTTAAGATTGAGTCATTTTTTTCAGGATTCTTTGATGAACAGAAAGATCCAAAGATCAGCATTTATCTGAAAAAAAGCATTTTTTCCTAACAACAGAAAATTATAGAAATTATTGCTTTTTTTTAGCAAGGGTGCTTTAAATTGATCAAAAGTGATGATAAAGATATTTATAATATTAATAAAGATTTTTATTTCACACTATTTTCATGATTTCTGTAGATCACGTGACACTAAAGACTGGAGGAATGATGCTGAAAATACAGCTGCACAACAAAATTGTGAAAAAAATAAATAATTTACAGTATAACAGAGATTCACACAGAAAACAGATGCTGAAAATGCAGCTTTGATCTCCGAAAAAAATTATATTTTAAAAAATATTTAAAGGGAAAGCAGTTATTTTAAATAGTAAAACTATTTCACAATATTACAGTTTTTGGTTTATTTAGAATCAAAGAAATGCAGGTTTGGTGAGCAGAAGAGACTTCTTTAAAAAAAATTGAAAAAAAATTACTGTTCAAAAACTCTTGACTGGAAGAGTATATAATTAATTAATTTATTTTGCATTTTGCATTTTAACAAAGCACATTCACCTCCCGGTTACTCAACTTTATAAATTTTTTTATTTATCATTGCAAGATTTTCTGTGCTGCCTTCGATTTCAAATATTGTTAAAACTGAAAAATAAAAAACAATGTGGCACAAATCATTAATATTTGAAATGAAAATAAAAAAAATGCCAAGATGCATTCACAAATTAAAACCTTTTTTTTTTTTTTTTTTTTTTTTTGGGGGGGGTGGGGGTGCATAATTATCTTAATTAATCTCAGTCAAGTATTTTTCTTTTAGTTTTTCATTTGATTTTGGGGTGTAATGTATTTTAATGATTTGTGGTTGTGTTTCTTTGCAGTGTAAAGATGCTGAAAACCCAGTTTAAGCGCTTGCTGAAGTTTCTTATGAAGTTGGACGTTAGATTTGGTGTATTTAGCAGATTTCCGCTCTTATTTCTCTTCAAGCGTTGTGTGTGTGTGTGTGTGTGTGTGTGTGACGTGTGAACGCACGCGAGTGTGAAACTGGATTTCTCCTCTTTCTTTTCAAGATTGTTTGGTGTGTCCGTAACTTTGACCCTGGTAATGACTGCAGAATTGCTTTCAAAGCTACACTCGATTTTATTTTATTTTTTTGAAGGGTGTTTTCTTTACTGATTGATCTGCTTTGATATTCATTCATCTTTATTTGATTTCAGAGCAAAGTTAGACAATATTACGACCTGAACTCGAGTTTGCAAGTGATATGCCATGATATATCAGCAATTGAAACCTCATTAAGAGCTGAGATGGTCTGTTAGTGAACACTGTTAATGACTGATGATGACGTTCATTTAGTGAGTTGGGATTCACTCATTAAGTCTAAATCATGAAGTACAAGCAGAATGAATGTCTGTCTTAATCATTCATAGATCGTATGGTTCATTTGACACATCCGAAATTAGATGCGTTTAAAAATAGTAATATTTACCTTGATTTTTGTGTTTTCTTCATATTTGATATTTGATCTTAAGTTTGCATGAAATTATTTCTGTTGTTTCCTTAACAAACTGGTAAAAAAAAAAATATTATAACATAAAAACACATTTGAAGATCGAGTGTCAAGAGTTTTGACAAATAAAAGCTATTAAAAAAAATAATAATTAAAAGAGGCGATTATAAGACAGATTTATTGAGGCCTTCATATGTTAAATTCAGTTTATTTCACTTTTAGCACCGTTTTCATAAAAAGGGTATATAAAAAAATTAATGAAAACTGAAAAAAGGTTTATACGATAAATATATTCAGTTAAACTCTATACAATATTTAATTTGATTTTAAAAAAAGGTTGATGCATTAAAAATGAAAACCGAAGTTTCACTTCAGTTCGAAATCTGTATAAACTTTACACCATCTTACATAAACGAAAAATAATAATAATTCAACTTGTATTTCACGAATGAAGCCTATAGTTTTTTTTATTAGCATCTGCATTGATAGATTCAGTCTAAAAATGTTCAAAACAATAATGCATTTTTCTTGTAAATCCCTGAAAAGCTGTTGCACCTTCTGATGTGACTGATCACATTGACTCTTCCCAGCATGCTCCACTGTTGACGTGAATAACCCTGTGCTGTTTCATGTCGAGGTCCATATATGGCTCGTTTCCTGTCTGATCACGTGATCTCTGTGTCCCCCAGGATCCCCGCTCACTATGTGTACCCGCAGGCGTTCGTTCAGCCCAGTGTGGTGATCCCTCACGTCCAGCCGTCTGCAGCGTCGGCGGCGGCGTCCCCGTACCTGGATTACACCGGAGCCGCGTACGCGCAGTACTCCGCCGCCGCCGCTACGAGCGCTGCAGCCGCCGCCGCGTACGAGCAGTACCCGTATGCAGCGTCGCCGGCCGCAGCGGGTTACGTCACTGCCGCAGCGGGGTACGGTTACGTGCAGCAGCCGCTCGCTTCTCCTGCACCGGGAGCCGCAGCCGCCGCCTTCGCTCAGTATCAGCCTCAACAGCTGCAGACGGACCGCATGCAGTGACCGTTCCACACAAACCTACTGATATACCTTTTTTATTCTTCTCTTTTATTTGTAGTATTTAATATTTATTATGGAGTAGAACACTGTAGTTTTATAATAATAATATTGTTTAGTACTCACTCTTGTGTCATTAAAAACCCTTGTATTGCTTTTTTTTTTTTTTTTTTTTTTTAATGGTTTTGTTGTTAAAGCACCATCAAATTGTTAAAATTTCTGCTTTTGTGTCACAAGATGTTTCGACCAGTGAATTCGTTTTTAGGTGAGGTGTTTATTTAAAGGAATAGTTCACCCAGCAATGAAATTTGGATGAGTTTGTTTCTTCGCAAATGTAGCATTGCATCGCTTGCTCTGCAGTGAATGGGTGCCGTCAGAATGAGAGTCTGATAAAAACATCACAATAATCCACAGCACTCCAGTCCATCAGTGAACATCTGGAGAAGACAAAACCTGAAACACATCCAGCATTAAGATGATTTTAACTCAAACACATAGAGTCTATAATCCAGAATAACACTTCCTCCAGTGAACAAGTGTTCTGGTCTGAATCAGGAGAGAAATCTGCACAGATCAAGCAGCGGTTAATGTGTTATTATGAATAATGAACTTTTTTTTTTTTTGCCTGAGTGAACTATTCCTTTAAATGCATCGCAGGCTATACACCTGATTATTTTCATAAACAGAATATAGTATTGTTGGACACTTGTCTAAACAAAGTGCCTTCTAGGATCACAGACCGTCAAGAAATGAAGGATTTGATGTGTCTCTGTGTTCAGCGTCTACACCTCAGTGCCTTAATACCACAAACTAACTGGTTTGTTTTATATTTATTACTACATTTTCAAAAATAAAAGCTATGTGCACTGTTGGATTAATGTGCCTTTATTACGGTTTATAGACGTTAATGTCACTGAACTGGATTTGTTGTGGCCTTTGTGTTATTTCATGTAAGTAACATTTATGAAGGAACAAATCATATGTGCATCTATACAATTTACGTCCAAGGATTTGTGTTTTGATGTAGTTTGCTCTTTGTTTGTACGGTCTGTTGATGAAAATACATTGCAGATTATTAGAGTATCACATGGAATAAGTAACATTTGATTTAAAAAAAAAGAAAGTGTATCAGATAATTGTGATGATTTATTAAAAAGTATCTCATCTCCCTTTTTTCCTGTGTATTTATTATGCCATTTTAAAGTTTATATATATATTTAATATTTAATTTTAGCTAAAGTTCTAGTACTTTTGTGCTTTATAAAGTTTTTACATTTAATTTATTTAAAGTGGCATGGTTTTAGTTTCAGTTGCATGCTGTGTTTTATAAGTAAATCGGTTCATTTCATTTTAAAGTTATTTTCTGCATTAAAAGTCTAGTGTGATGCCTTTAAAACAGGTTTTGCAGAACAAATTGTTGATTTAATCACAACATAGTGTGGTTTGTGTTTAGTGAAACCTAAATAAACGATCAAAACTAAGTTACAGATTACAGATATTAACTAAACCGATGGCTTTTCTATTTATTAAAGAGCTAATTATTACATAAAACAAGAATATGATTCAATCTGCTTACAGTAACATGAGGTCCAACACTGACATCTGCTGGATATGAACTGTCTTAACCAGTAAACATCACTTATTTTATCTAGATGTATTTTTACTAACTTTTACATTACTAACAATGTATTCAATTATACTGTAAAACTAAATAAATTATTTATTATTAAAATCGCATCATAAATAAAATGTATTCAATTAAAATGGAAGATTAATACATAATTATTATTTATATTATTATTGAAACAGATACATTTAAAATTAAATTAAATAAATACTGAAATGTTACATTATGATGTAAAATAAATAAATAACTTATAGTTCAAATATATTATTTTACAACAAAAAATACTGAATACTGAATGCCAAAAATATATTTAATTCTAATGTCAAATAAATAAATAATTTATTATTAAAAATATATATGAAATTATTAGTTATCATTTTTAATAAATAATGTATTATTAAAGTAAATTAACAAAATAAAATAAAACTACTGAAATGTATTAAATGATAATTAAAATAAATAATTTAATAATATATTATTACACTAATTCCTAAACAAGCTAAATAAAACATTACTCAAAGATTGTAAATTATAATGTAAAATGAGTTTATAAATGTATAAATAATTTACAAAACAATAAAAATAAAACATTACTAACAATGTATTCAGTTGTAATGTAAAATAAAATATTTGAATTTTTACAAAAAACAATTAAATAAAACTTTTACTAGAAATGTATTTAATTACAATGCAAGATAAATACATAATTTATTATTTATATTATTATTATTGAAATAGATAAATGTAAAATAATTAAATTAAAATAAGTAAATAACATAATATATTATTTTACAACAAAAACACTAAATACTGAATGCTAGCCTATAATAATAATAATAAAAAAATTATAATAATATGTTTGCAGCTTGAGATTTATCTTAAGATTTTCAATATTTTTGTGTAGCAGCTGGTCAAAAAAATAAATAATAATAATTAAAATAAATAATAATAATAATAATAATATTTTTGTAGCCTGAATTATCTATTTAACATTTTCAATATTTTTGTGTAGCAAAATAACCATAATAATGATAATAATAATAATAATTTGTCAGCCTGAATTATATATTCAATATGTTCAGTATGTTTTTGTGCAGTTGCTAGTCCAAATAAATAAGTAAATAAAATATGTAAATTAATAATAATATTTTGGCATATTTAATTTTATTTTCAAGATTTTCTGTATTTTTGTGTAGTTGCATGTCCAAGTGAAAATAAATAAATAAATAAAACAAAAACTTTAATATATTCAATTGCGTTTTCAAGACCGTTTAGTTGCTGGTCCATCAGCTAAAATGGGCCACTATTTTTTTTTTTTATAAAGCTAAATCTTTATAAACAGAGAACTGCACAAACTTTACATTTGATAAACTTTAATAGATATTTGTTGACTCCCTATCATCACAAGTGTTCAAATAATAATGAGAAAACGTAAATTGAAGCTTGGAGATGTCAATATATGCCAAATTAGTTTGATTGCAATAAAACCAACAAATTGCTCTAACATTTTATAGTAATAAATGATATCAATATTCGTTGCATTTTTATATATATATTGTTAAGACACAATAGATATTTTTATAATGTATTGTATATTAAAATTTAAATAATATATGTAGCTTTTGACTTGTTTTTTAATCGCACGCAAAGTCCAATTCATTTCCCTGAACCAGTTCTTTTCAGACAGTTCGGCTCATTGAACCGGTTCAGAAAGCCGATTCATCGGTTCCTGACGTCATCAAGAAATTGTCACTACGCATTTCTTTTCTAACAACTCAGTGCCATACTGTATCACTGAAACATTCAAAAAGTATATATATATATATATATATATATATATATATATATATATATATATATATATATATATATACATACATTTATACACATATATACATCAATCATATATATATATATATATATACGATGAAGCGTCCTACAAAAAAATTTTTTCCCATGTTTTAATAAAAATCCATGTATTTTTTATTAAAATGATTCATAAGCATATCTCCAGTGGCTATGTTTTGTTTGTTAGAAAGAAACTTCAGTCATCAGGCTCGAGAGATACACACGAGCAACCCATTCGTCAGAGTCCTCGGCAACCCTCGGCAAACCTCGTCAAACTTCGGACGTCATCAGCTGTGCATCGCGTGCAATCAACCCAGAACTAGAGTTCGATTCAGTGAATCGACTCAAACGGTCACTTCCTGAGAGCCGGCTAAAAATAACGATTCCTTCAAGCATCGCGCCAATGTGTGCGTGTCGAAACAGTGAGATCAAACGAGCCGCGAGTCACGCTCCGACACAAGGACGGAGCGTCATGAGCCGCAACATCAGCCCGCGTTCACGACAGAGACCGCCGCGCCCGGAGAACCGAGTCAGGTGAGTAACAGACAGACAGACAGACAGACAGACAGACAGACAGGTAAAGTTCACGAGCGCGCGCCCGCTTCCGTCACCCGCACAACTGACCGAGATCCGGGGTTTAGATGAAAGAATGACTGATTTATATATCTATAGAAAGAGAGAGAGAGAGAGAGGAAGAGAGAGGGAGAGAGAGAGTGAATAGTTATAAGATGATAATTTGGTGCAGGTGCAGGATGACGTCATGCACACTGGTGTTGCGCTGACGCTGAAGTGATGTGCAGCTGATGATCGATTATTGCATTAGATGTTAAATCCACCGCATGCTGTTTAAGAGCAGATGTAAGCTAATCTCTGTTAGACTGTGTGTGTGTGTGTGTGTGTGTGTGTGTGTGTGTGTGTGTGCGCGCGCGCTCGCGTCAGAGGAAATGCAGCAGTTTCAATCTGTTAGATATCATCGCGTCCTGTTGTAGATCTGGGCTGGGCTGTTTTCTCTAAGTTGCAGAAAAAAAATTAATATTGTGAAATATTATTGCAATTTAAAATAATGGTTTTCTATTTTGATATCTGTTAAAGTGTAATGTATTTCTGTGATGCTCCGCTGTATTTCCAGCATCATTCCTCCAGTCTTCAGTGTCACATGATCTTCAGAAATCATGAAGATAGGCTGATTTATTATCAATGTTACAAACAGTTTTGCGGAGTCATATTTTTTATTTATTTATTTTTTGGAAACTGATACTTTTTCAGAATTATTTGATGAATAGTTAAAAAGTTAAGAAGAACATAATTTATTTAAAATAGAAATATTTTTCTAACAATATACACAACCGTTCAAAGGTTCTGGGTTCAGTATTTATTTTATTTGTTTAAGAAATGCTTTTTTAAACAAGGATGTGTTGAATTTATAAAAGGTGATAAGATTTACATTGTAAGAAAATATTTCTATTTTAAATAAATGCTGTTTTTTTTAAACAAATGTATTAACAAGTTTAAATCATGAATATTCCAGTAGCTGTGCACTATATGAACAACTTTTACTGAATAAAGTCTGAATGTTGCGACATATGTCCAAAGGTTACAGATTATCAAAAAAAAAGTAAAGAAAAAAAAGTAGGGCGGGGCTTGTTTATGTTGATCAGTTGATGATTGGATGTTGAGATGTGGGCGTGGCTCTCAAAAACAGAGTTGGGATTATAGGAAAGGGTTGAAATGTTTACTAGGCAACTGTTTTACTTCAAGTAACAAAATATTTTAGATTTTTTTTAGTGTTTTAATTTCCTAAAATTACATTATTTGTTTTTCTTTAGTCATTTTAATACTTCAAGTTCAACTAAAGATTTGCCTGGCAGCTAGCTTGGCTAACTTGTTTTTGTTGTTTTTTTTCCTATTTGGGGCGCTAAAACTTTTCTCAAGTTTCACTTGGAAACTAGCTGAATTTTAAACAATTATTTACATTTATTTAAAGTGATTTTTAATGGTTTTAGTGAACCATTATAACCATGGTGTAGATGTCCACTCACTAGTTGATTAGATACATTTTAGGCAACGACTCACTCAACTCACGATTTATGATTCACGATTCAATTCACAATATTTTTTTTTCCCAAAATGAGATTTTGTTATTCTCTGCTAAATAACAAAACTATACATAAAAAGTATCAGCATGAAACAGAAACAGCAGACGAGCTGAACCAGACGCAGATTCACTCTCTGCCAGCAGGGGGCGTTTAAAGCGTTTCCTTGGTTACCGCTGTAAACAAAGCAGCACTGCACTTATGAACTTTAATATGCTTTATACAGAGACGAGAAGAAAATAAAAAAACGATCTAATTTTCTTAAGACAGTCAGCTCCCCTCAGACATACATTCATATAAACTACCCCTAATTGAATCTCAACCAATTTGAATTATAACATTTTAATACATTTTTGATTGTGAATCGTTACATCTCTAATAAATGTATAGCTTTTCACTTTCCCAACATTGCAAGTTTTTCACCGTATCTGTTATTGTGCTCCAGCGTTCCAGCGGTTATGTGGAGGATCTGAGATGAGAAGGTTTCTTTGGGAGGCACGTGGCGCTGAGGCATGTCTTTAAGAGAGTCTCCTTTCCCCAATTTCTTCCTGGAAGGTCTCCATGCCGTAGGATGGGGTCTGATCTTCCCTTGTTTCTGGTTCCTGGACCGTGTCCTCGCCGTCTGCATCTCCACCAGTCTGGAGCGCATGTTGCGGCGCGAGATGGAGTGCTACCTCCACCCGCTTCAGGTCGTCTTCGGCTCCGTCCTCTTCTTCATCCTGTTCGTGATCTCCACGCCGTTCGCCCTTCTGGGGTTCGTGCTGTGGGCGCCGCTGCAGGCCGTACGCCGGCCGTTCGCGTATCACCATCAAGAGCAGATCATTCCCATGGAGGATCGTAATGATAGATGGGAAGAAACAGGGAAAGTCAGTTTCGGGTTTTTGACAGGAAACTTGTGCATGCTTCCCGATGGCGTTGCACGCTTCAACAACATCGGGCACACGCAAAACCGCGCGGCGTACATCGGGAAAAGCATCGTGCAGGGTGTTACACGCCCTCACATCTGTATCTTTGTCGATTCTCCCAGCAGCTGTAGCACCATTACGCCATCCAGCAGTTTGATCCCGCAACCGCCGCCATCCTCGTACGGATCCATAGACGTATCCGCGACAAATCCCTTGGAACATATTCATGAAACCGACGACCTTTCCAAAACCAACTGCGTTCAGAACTGCAAGGATCCGCCTCGGAGGCTCTTCCGGGACGCAGATGTGCCGGTGGAAGTGTCCGCTCTGTTCCCGTCCTCCGTCGACGTTATGTGTTTCCAGGAGGTTTTCGATAAGCGAGCTGCTATGAAGCTCACACGGGCTCTTGGTCCGCTCTACGGACACATCCTCTACGACGTCGGCGTCTACGCCTGCCAGCCGGCTGGAACGTGCTCGTCTTTTAAGTTTTTTAACAGCGGTTTGTTCCTGGCTAGTCGTTATCCCGTGATAGAGGCGGAGTATCACTGCTTTCCCAACGGACGAGGAGAAGATGCTCTGGCTGCCAAAGGACTGCTCACTGTAAAGGTATGACATCTGATTTAAAGGGATACTTTAGTTTATCAAAAATTAATAATGTGTTAGGATTAAGGAGCCGTTCTTTTAAAGAATACAGTAGTTCACCCAAAAATGTAAATTAATCAATGATTTACTCACCCTTAAGCCATCCTAGGTGTCTTTAGACGAATCCATTTGGAGTTATATTTAAACACAATTCTGGCTCTTCCAAGTTTTATAGAGGCAGTGAATTAGTTGTTTTTCAATAGTCCAAAAGAAGTCCAATGAAGCACATCCATCCATCATCAAAAGTGTCCCACACGGCTCTGGGGTGAGTAAAGTCCTCCTGTCACGAATCAATGAGTTTTTATAAGAAAAAAATCCTTAATTAAAAATGTATAAAGCGTTATCTCTAGATTGCGCTAACTGTTGTAAGATCATTCATTCCGGCAGATGACGTAAAGTGAGAGAGCAAAACACCGGTCACGAATTAGAAGTACAAAAACATTGATGTATTTCGATATAAAATTGTGTCAAGTTGTTCCAGACCTAGAAAGCGAAATTCCCAGACAAATTTAACTTTTCTTTCGGTTTATTACTTAAAGAACACTTTAAGTACCTCACTGACACCACAGCAAAAACTACTAACCTATCTAATAAAGTTCAGACATTTTTAATGAAATAAGAACATACATTACAAGCAGAGATAAATATAGTAGAAAAAGGTGAGGGCTAATAGTGGTATTCAGTAACACAAGATAGTTTTCACTATAGATTAATCTCTGTTAACGCTGTTCTGTTGATTGATTATCATTAATGACACAGACAGGAGCAGGTATTTATAAACTGCTTTCTTCAGAATATCTTCTTTCGCGTTCAACAGAAGAAAAAAACTCGTACAGAGTTGGAGCAAATGATGACAGATTTTAAGCTGAACTATCCCTGTTGCGTTTGATCCAGAACGTTTTATATAAAGGGTCGGAAACTAACAAGCTAAAAACGTTTTTTTTTTTCACAAGGTGGATATCGGGTTACGAAAAGGAGAGAAGAAAATGGTCGGGTATATTAACTGCACTCACCTCCACGCTCCTGAAGGCAAGTGTTAAGATGCATTTACAGAAATAGTTTACATGTTTACATTTGTTTATTCACCTTCACGTTATTTTAAATCAGGATCTACCGATAATGGATTTTACCGATAACCGATTAATCAACCGATAGTTTTTAAAAATGAATTCTGAATGAAATCTAAAATAGTGCTGGAATATAAAATGGTAATTATAAACCATGAAAATGTACTGGAACAGCATTAGAATGAATAAATAAAGCCAAATATTGATTTTTTTGGGTATTGCAATGATGCATTCACATAATTCTGAAACGCTGCACTTTTTAAGAGATGCAATGATGAATTTATATAATTGCATTTCTTTATTATTATTTATTATATGCACGTGTTTGCTGCTCAGGGGATGGAGCCATTCGCTTCGAGCAGCTGAACATGGTGACCAAATGGATCAATGAGTTCCAGGCAGTGACCAGACAAGAAGATGAGATGGTGATGTTTGATGTGCTCTGTGGAGACTTTAACTTTGACAACTGCTCTCCTGGTACACACACACACACACACACACACACATCTCTAGTACAGAGCAGTGTTTATGCAGAGGTCATTAATGTCTGTGTTTTCAGGGGACGGGTTGGAGCAAAGCCACCGTGTGTTTGAGGACTATACGGATCCCTGCAGAGCCGGAGCCGGGAGAGAGAAGCCCTGGGTCATCGGTAACACTCACAATTAATGCTTGTTTGCATCACAATGCATTCTGGGGAAAGAAAATATACACTTAGGAGTGAAAAGTTTCTGTTTCTGTTCCTAAGCTGATGTCGTGTAGTTGAATGAAAAACTTACGGTGGTTTCATTTTTTTATTCATATTATTTAATTTTTGTCATTATTATTATTTTATAATTTACTTATTTTACATTTTTGGTTACATATGTTTTTATTTAAAAATAGCTTCGTTTAGTTATTTCAAAAAACTAAAACAAAAATGTAAATAAACTATACAATTAAAACAATAAAGATGCGTACGCTAATTTTTTTTAAATTACAAAAACAACAACAAAATATATTTTTTTTTCCTTAATTTAAGATGGCAGAAAATGTATAACTATTTTTAAAAATAAAAATAAAAACTATTATAGTATCTCAATTATACTAAAATGGCATGTTGTTGGTGTTTTTAATTTTATTAAAATTTTCAATTTTAAAATTTAGGTTGGGTATTATGATTATTTTTTATTTTTTATTATGGATTTAATTTGTTTAGATTTTTGAAATGGTAAACTTTAAGAGGATGTTGGTTTTTATTAATTAATTATATTTAATTTAATAAATTTCTTCAATATAAAAATTCAGTTTGTATATCAAGATGTTTTTTTTCCCCCTATTATGTATTGTACGTTTTGTTTTCACATACATTAATAAAGCGTAATAACAATTAAAAATGATCTTATATCGTGAAATTCCAAATATACGTATTTAAACAGGACACTTGTGATGGTTTTGTTTGTAGGAACCGTGTTGGAGCAGTCGAGGCTCTACGATGAGAACGTGAGGACACCAGACAGCCTTCAGCGGTGAGATCTTTTCATCTGTTGTTAGATGAAGGTTTGTGTGTTCTGTGATCTGATGGACGTGTGCTGGTCTCTGCAGGACTCTGGAGACTGAAGACCTGCGTAAGGACTATATTTGTCCTCCGAGGACGGTCGAAGGTGTTCCTCTGGTCTGTCCTGAGCCTGATGAGCCCTGGACGGGACGCCGAATCGATTACCTCCTGTATCGAGAGAGCTCAGTCTCCAGTCACGGCAAAACTGTGTGTTTCCTTGCTTTAATCCTGAGTTTTAACACTTTACAGTGAGGTTCACGTTAGTTAATGCATAAACTTATAACGAGCAATGCATTTGGTGTTGGGTAATACAAAATTACTAAAACTTTCTAAAATAAAAAAGACAATATTAATAAATGCAACTTTTGATGTTAATTAAAAATGTGTTATTGTTGGAATTTAATTCCATTAAGATTAATAAAAGGTTTAAAAGTTTTTTTTTTACTGATGGCTCATGTTTACTTCAGTGAAACTTAAACTGGAAAAATATATAAATAATTCTAAATATGAATAAATATTATAAAAGACATTTAAAAGCTAATAAAAATGACAAGCAAACAAAATAAAATTACAAAAATTAACTGAAATTGAAAATAAAAAAAGTAAAAAAATAAATAAATTAAAAAAATTCAACTTTTGATGGTAATGATATATTAGTAATTGTTGGAAATTAATTAAACTAAGATTAATTCAGAAGTATTTTTTCATGTTAACTTTAAAACTTTTTTGCTCACAAAAACAACAATAAAAAAACTAAAACTTTAATTGAAAATCTAAATAAAAAAGGAAAATATAATAAATAATAATTAAAATAATAATTAAAATAAAATAATAATAAATGGTCATATTCACAAATTCAATGTTTGAAGCTAATGAAATATTAGTAATATTAGTAAGTGTTGGAATTTAATTTAATTTAAGATTAAGTATTTTTTATTGATGGCTGATGTTTAAAAGAGTGAAAAAATATATAAACTAATTGATAATATTAATAAATAGTATAAGGACATTTAATAAGTAATAAAAATAACAAGCACACAATAAACTTACTAAAACTTTTACTGAAATTAAAATAAAAGGAAAAGATTTAGATTTTAATAATCTAAAAGTAATTGATTAATAAATGCTTCAGAAGTATTTTTCATGCTAACTTTAAAATAAAAACAGATTAAAGCTACTTCTAAATAAAAAAAAAGCCAGATAGACATTTAAAAACAACTAATAAAAATGACAAAATATAAAAAACTGAAAACGAAAGACATAAAAAAATAGATACAACTTTTACTGTATTAGTAAATATTGAAAAAGTTATAATGTATTTTTACAAGCATTGTTAGCTAATGCTAACCTAATGTAATTAAAGGATTAGTTCATTTCCAGAACAAGAATGTCCTGGTTTTTCTCTCCCTCATGCCTTCAGACATCTTCATGTCTTTCTATTGCCAAGAAATGAAGGTTTTTGAGGAAAACATTCCAGGATTTTTCTCCATATAATGGACTTCAAGTGACTAGAAGAGTCTCGTCTAGAGAAACCATCGTTCATTTTCTGAAAACAATAAACATGTATATACACACTTCTGAACCACAGGGAAGCAATTACTCCTGTAACGTGTCTCTGTTCAGATGAAGTGATGTGCTGTGTGTGTTTCAGGAGCTGGAGGAGTTGATGTACGTCACACAGCTGGCTGGACTGACCGATCACGTTCCTCTGGCCTTCAGACTCGGTGTGTCTCTGGATCCACCGCCGGCGGACACCAGACTGAACACACTTTAGCACGCAGTAGCTATCTGTCAGAAAGGCACCAAATGCTTTCAGTGCTAGTTCTTCCTCACCTCCACTCCTTCCAAAGCTGACAGAAGAGAGTTAAAAAATGCTTGAGAAACACCAAATATCAGTGTATGATCGAAGCAATAGTTCTGACACTGTTTTCTATGCATACAAAGCATCCAGCTTTCACACACATGCAATGCATTCTGTTGTTGTTTTATGGTTTTTTTTCCATGACAGCACAGACATGGTTTTGCAAATGTATTTTAATAAAAGCGTAGAATGTTTTTTGCATTCTTTGACTTTTTTGGGGGGTTTCCTGCAGTTCTCTATGAAGAGTTATTATTATTATTATTATTATTATTATTGTATTTTCTGATCTTGAACCATAATACAATACACAACTCCTGGCAAAGAGATTTTAAAGCATGCTTCATTTTCTTGTCAGAAATAGTAAATGCATATTAAATTTTACGTTGGCATTTACATGCAACTTTTTATCACACTTTTCACACTTTTTCTTGCAATTGCGCGTTAAATCTTATAATTCTTACTTTTTTTTTATTCTGCATTTTTTTCCTCACAATTCTGAAAAAGGTCCAAATTGTTTTTCGTTTTTTAATCATTTTGTGGAAACAAGCTTCCATTATACAGATTATTAAATGTTGTAAAAAAAAAAAAAAATTATATATATATATATATATATATATATATATATATATATATATATATATATATATATATATATATATATATATATATATATATATATATATATTGCTCACTGCAAATTCATGTCAGTTATTGCATTAATATAATCGGACCGAGCACAGCGAATCATTTGATTCAGATCTGAACTAATTCGATTCAGTTCGGAGCCTCGGAGCGCGAATCATTTGATTTAAACCGGAACTTCGGAGATGACTCGTGAATCATTTCGTGAATGGAAGCAGGTTTGCGAAACATTATACAGGGGTGCGTTTCCCAAAAGCATAGTTGCTAACTAAGTTAGCGCCTTTGTTGGTTGCAATAAATTTCCGATTGCCAACCAGGTTAGCAACTATGCTTTTGGGAAACGTACCCCACCCAAATCGGGACTTGGGAGCCCAGATTACTGATAAAAAAAAAATATATATATATATATATATAAGAGTAGAGAACATTACACCATTAAGGTTGTACAGTAATAAAAACTAAAATAAAAGTAAACAAAAATAAAAAATTCTTAAGAAAATAGGTTTAGAGACATTTGTATGTAGGCATATGAGAGATTAGCTTGCTGGAAACACAAATTAAATTATATTTTCCTATATTCTATTCTAAGTAGTCAAACAATCCAAAGAAAACATCCTCAAAATGGAAAGTAAAGTCATTTATCGCCTAAAATATAAAATGTCAAAGTTGTGTATAATGTTTTTCTTATATATTTAATTATAATGCTACAATGTCCAGTTTTCATGTTATGTTTATAACTTTACTTTAAGGCTACAAAAACGTTTATGACTAAATTCTTCTAACTTTATCACCCAAAATATAACATTATGTAAATGTTTATATATATAAATAATTCTAAGAATGCTAAAATGTCCACAAATGTTTTTGTGTTTAGAAAGTTATTTAAAGATTACAAAAAACAAAAAAAAATGTTTTGAAAATTTTATCGAGTCCCATTAAGCTACTCCATAACTGATTTGTCTTAACACTTATCCCTTACAGCACATGGACATCACAGAGACGTCTATATGACGTCTACAAGACGTATTGTTTTAAGAGTATTTGCTCATCTGCATTACATCAATAAGACGTTTCCTATCAGATGTCAATACGACGTTCAGAAGATGTCTAGAAGATGTTTGTGATTTAGAATGCGTCTTAAAGACGTCAGTACACAGCAGATGTTTTCCAGATGAAGCAATCTTTAACAGACCTCTTGCAGACACATATCTGTGCTATCTGGCTCACAACCTTTCAAGGAAACGACTTTCACAACTATTTAATGTTGTTAAAAGTCATATCTCAGAAAGCACACGTTTACGTCTGCAAGATGTCTGTTAAAGATTGCCCAAACATCTCAACGTGTATTTGAGCAAACACCTTAATAAATACTCTTGCAGATGTAAATGCGACGTTAAATAGACGTGCTGTACGTGTGCTATCAGGGGGATAGCTTTTAAACAACATTAAGACAAGATTCTGTTTGTTGGACGTTAAATGTGGTGTTTTATTGGAATTGTTTCATGTTAATGTTTAATTCAAAAGAAGTTGAAATGCATCACCGACTTTAACTGCAGGCTCGTTGAATTGTTTTATTTCTCTGACCTCGCACTCAAAAAAGCTTTGCACGGCAGAAACGATCATATCCAGGGTGTTTTCACCAATCCGGGTCAGATTTCATGTTGGTTTCACTTCCTAGTTGACATGGAAGGTGCGGAACCAGGCGAACTGCATTCGGTCACTCCTCCCCAGATTCCGACGCTTTCGTTTTCTGTTTTCATGTCGAAAATGGCTTAAAATTCATTAAAATATAACATATGGTAATATCTCGCTCTCGCTTGATTCCCGCTGATTTCTGTCCTCGGACACCGACGCTGACCCGACTCCCGGCCGCCCGTCGGTGAAGCGCCCGGGCTGGATGCATCTTCACTAGGGCTGATGGTGTGGTGTTGAGCAGGTTCTGTGTCCTGCTGTGAGATGGGCTCTTACAAGAGTGAGGGCTCTCACCTGAAGCTGCTGACTTCACACAGAGAGCTGCTGGTGGAGCGGGTGAAGAACACGCAATGCATTCTGGACAATCTCCAGATGAACGGCTTCATCTGCACCGAAGACATCGAGATCATTCACCGCAGCAGCACCAGAACTGACCAGGTACAGCAATAATCCACCTAAAGACAGGCATATTCATACATCTTCTGGGGTTATTACATATATCAAGTAGCTTACAACCATCTCTGTACCATGCTACAAACCTGTTCTAAAAACTTAGCTTATATAAGAAATATATGAATTTACTTTACCTTCCACAAATCCTTAAAAAGAACAGAAAGTCTTTTAAATTCATAGTCGTGGCATTAAATGTATTGCATTGCTAACATTGAATATCTTCCACTGTATTTTTATTTTTTTTAAACTTGATTTCCATATTCTTAGATCAAGTTACATTAACTTTGGTTTTTCCGAGAAACTGGTCCAAATGAAGCGAGTTTAAGCTTAAAACAAGAACTAATATTCGCCAATGTGGTCAGAAAACCTTGTTTTTGTCTCTTTCAGTTAAGCTGATTTCTATAAGGCTGTGCGCAGATGTGTTAGTTTTTTTGTTTCTCAAGTAAATGTATCTTGGTTAACAACAACAACAACAACAACTGATATTTGCATTGGAAAACAATAAATAAATTGGAGTGTGATCAGAAGCTACTTCCATATCCTAGTTTTTCCAAATTCTAGAAGCTGATTTCTTTATTTATTTTTTTGTAAATATAGGTTAATAGAGGTTAGTCAAAAATCTTGACACACAACTCGTTTTGGTCTTTCTTTGGTCTAGCTTTGGTCTTAAAATATCTTCTGTTAAATGTACAATTTTATGTTTTACATAAATACACAATATATATTTCACAGTTAATCAACTCGCCTCATTTTTTGGACACGCAGGTTCGCAAGATCTTGGAGCTGGTTCAGAGTAAAGGAGAGGAGTGCTCTGCGTATTTCGTACACGTTCTTCATGAAGCCTACGACGCTTACATTGATCTGCGGCCTTGGTTTGAAGAAATTCAGTACACGCCATTAGACACCATTAGTGTCCTACCAGTGGTGAACACAGACCCGAGTGAGTAGTTTAATTTAAAAATGACATAATATTTTGCAATTATGGAAACCATGAAAAGAATGGTCCAGATCAATGTTCATAATAAAAAAAAAAAAGTTTTAGTCAGATTTTTTTTTGGCATGCCATACTGTAGGACACTATGCTTGAATATTTAATGAGAATATTCCACCTAATGTTTTTGCAGTTAGCAAGTACTGCGAGAAGCTCCGATATGAGCTGGGAAGAGACACTCAGTTCATCACGTCGTACTCGAAGAGCGAGGAGACGCCGCTGGAGGATCTTTACACGGACACTCAGATGGAGCTCCTGAACGATAGAGGCGAGAGTTTAGGATACTTACAGAGTCTGGACGAGCTTTTGGGAGACCAGGGAGTCTTCAATCCGCACGCCGAGACAATCTTCATCACCGGCGACGCTGGCGTAGGCAAATCCATCGTTCTTCAGAAACTCCAGAATCTGTGGTCCAGAAGGCAGCTGAAAACCCACGCCAAGTTCTTCTTCAAGTTCCGATGCAGGATGTTCAGCGCCTTTAAGGAGACCGACGAGATCTCGCTGAAGGATCTGATCTTTAAACACAACTGCTATCCGGACGGCGACGTCGATAACGAGGTCTTCACCTACATCTTGCGGTTCCCGGAGACGGTGCTCTTCACCTTTGACGGCTACGATGAAATCCAAACGGATTTCGATTTGGACAACGTGCCGGAAACGGTTTCCCCGGAGGAGAAGACCCGTCCACTTTTGCTTCTCATGAATCTGCTTTGCGGAAAGTTGCTCAAAGGTTCCCGGAAGATTCTCACTGCACGAAGTGGCACCGAGATCCAAAGCAGAGTGATCTGGAAGAAAGTCTATTTGAAGGGATTCTCCCCTGAACACCTGAAGAGGTACACAGCTTTGCATTTCCCAGAGAAGGAACACCGGTCAATGGTGACCGATCAACTGGACGCCAACCCTCATCTCTGCGGTCTTTGCTCCGTCCCGTTGTTCAGCTGGATCATCCTCAAGAGCTTCAAGCATCTCCATTCGGTGTATGACAACTTTGAGTTGCCGGATTCTTGCATTACGCTCACAAACGTCTTCTTGCTTCTTTCCGAGGTCTTTCTTGGACACTCGACTGCACGTCCTGGTCTTTTAAAAGGGAGCACGCGGTGTCCTGCGGAGACTTTTAAAGCTGGAGAGCGTAAGCTTGCGGCCTTCGCTCGACTGGCGTTGAACGGTCTCCAACGAGGAGGACTCGTGTTCAGCATGGAGGAAGTGACATCCTGTGGATTAGAAGATGAAGTCCTTCAGTTTGGGTTTCTGAGGCCTGCTTCTCATTACGATGGATGCGGAGGCTCGGCAACCTTCGAGTTTCTCCACGAGACCCTCCAGGCCTTCCTAGCGGCGTTTGCATTGGTGCTGGACTCCAAAATCACTCCGGAGTCCATTCTAAGTTTCTTCTCCAAATGCGAATACAAGAGGTCGTCGCATTTCTCCTGCTTGCCTTGCTTGGGAAAGTCGAGACCTAGAGATAAAGACCCTTTTCAAACCAACTTCCAGTTCACCAATTTATTCTTGTGTGGCCTCTTGTCCAAACCCAACGCCGCACTCCTGGAGCATCTCGTTCCTCCGGCGTCATTGAAACAGAAGCGCAAGATGCTCAAGTCGTATCTGTCCAACAGCGTGAGGACGCATCTTAAAGGCCTTCCTCGATATCCATCCACAGACATTGATGGCGACAAGGTGCATGCAATGCCGAACTTCTTGTGGATGCTGCGGTGCATATTTGAGACGAACAGCGAGGACATTGCAAAGATGACGGCCAACGGCATATCGGCGGATTACATTAAGATCGCCTTCTGTAACATTTACTCGGCCGACTGCAGTGCGTTGAACTTTGTCCTCCACCACCGTAGGAAACACCTGGGGGTCGACATGGACAATAACAACATCAACGATTACGGCGTGAAGCAACTGAGACCCTCCTTCAGCAAAATGACCGTAATACGGTAAGAAAAGCAAGACAGGGGTTGGCTTTCCCCAAACTAGAACTACTCAAAACTAAATGAATTACTACAACAAATTAAGTCCCGCCTTTGTTTTCCAGATTTTGCGTGAATCAGCTGACGGACAGCAGTATTGAGGTTCTGGCAGAGGAACTTATCAGACACAAAGTCATTAAGGTCTTGGGGTGCGTTCATCCGTTCATCTTCATTGTGTCGTTGGGTTTTATATCGACTGCATTCAATCCCCTTTTCTTTGCACTTTCAGGCTTTACAAAAACTACATCACAGATGTTGGAGCCAAACTCGTAGCGAAGATCATTGAAGAATGTCCACACTTGAAGGTCGTTAAGTAGGTATCTCGTCATTGCATGATGCCAATAGAAGAATCTTTAACTAATATCATTCCCTGTGATAAGAGGACATGCTGCATTTGATTTCGTATGCATGCACATCTTCGGTTTTAAAAATCCATTGCTCTGAAAAATATTTACTGACAAGACCACGCAGTCAACATTTGGACTTTTGAACCTGTCATTGAATTGCAAGTGTGTGTTGATTTGACGTCAGCTTATAAAACATTACTCTGGTGTGTGCATGGTTTTATCGATGGAATTAAAAATAGTTTGCAATACTTTCCAGACGATGCACACTTTAAAAACGACCTGTTTTCGCAGGATATATAGATGCATAATTCATCAGTTGTCACGTTAGATTAATTGTGTATATTCGTTTGTGCCTCCCATAGGCTTGGCTGCAACAACATCACAGGTGTGGGCGGGAAATACCTCGCCAGTGCAATTCACAAGAGCAAATCTATCTTTGATGTAGGGTAAGAACATGTACAGGAGCATTTAAACACTGCTCTTTTTTATGCATGTTTTTTCATTGGAATTCCCGTTTTAAACTGAATTTTTTCAGAAATGATCCAAAACTATGGTAAAGGTTTGGTGAAACTAAATTTAATTGCTTGCAGAATGTGGGGAAACACCATCGGTGACGAGGGCGCAGAAGCGTTTGCAGAGGCTTTGAAGAATCACCCAAGCCTCACCAATCTCAGGTAAGACTTGCATCATCAAATTAATCTCCTGTGTCCTTTATGAGAAATCCAACGGTCAGATAAAGAGCGAGCAATCTGAGATTGATCATTTCAATGCCGTTTAGTCTCTCCGCCAATGGCATAACGTCTCACGGTGGAAGAAGTCTGGCAAAAGCACTGAAGGAAAACAAAAGCCTTCACATCTTCTGGTACGACTGAGTTTCATATTTTCTCATGCATGTGAAAATAAAAAGATTTTCATTCTCATTCAATGTGGTTATGTTTCAGGTTGATACAGAATAAAATCTCTGATGATGCAGCGTCAGACTTTGCCGATGCCTTTAGATCCAACTCTGCTCTGACGCATCTGATGTACGAGCGATTATTCCTCATTATTTCAGTAATATCTAATTTACATATGGTGCATGCTAATTTTGCCATAAATGTAAAGTTTATAGCATTCACTTTGTGCATAAACAAGTGCAATATTTTTGCTGCATCTTGCATACATTGCTTAAGGATATCGTTTATCATTTTGATGAACAGCTATGTATGATAATAATAATCCATTCAACTCTCTATAGGCTAATAGAAAACGAGTTCACCATTCATGGAGCCAAAGAGATGTCTGAAGGCCTGACTAACAACACTACACTGAAGGAAGTCAAGTAAGATCTGCGACTTGATCCAAAAACTAGAATTTGCATCATTTTAATGGCATAAAAGCTGTAATAGAAGATTATTCAGTTTCTCCAGATTTTAAAGCATTGCATTACTCTTTGCAATGAAGTCAAATCTCATGATGCATTGCAACAAGCTCCACCAAAGTTGGTGGACATGTCAAAGAAAAGTAGTGATGAAATGCTATGCATAATACAGCACAAATCAACTATTTTACAGAGTATTGGGGTGTGCAATGTATTTCATCACATCAACTTGCAAACTCTATTGAATTGAGTGTCACTGCTAATGCAGATCGATCCAAATCGCTCCCTAATGAGGTGTCTTACTAGGCAGCTCACTAGGTTTCGGAACAGAGCCCTAGTTCTCCCTTTTAACTAACCTTACGTGAGCAGATCAGGTCTTCCAGTTTTTACACATTTCCACATTTTCTGGTTCGTTCACAGCATTAAAGGAAGCCGGGTTTCTGAAGAAGAAGAACGACTCTATGAGGGCGACAAGCGGCTTCGCTTCCACTGAGAAGAAACATTAAAAACACGTGATTTGAGAAAAGGAAGTTGGTGTAATGCCACAGACACTGGTTTACTTCAGAATCAGACGAACCACTGTGAAGGCAAAACCCATTTAAGACTTTCAGGTTTATTACAGAGCGAATATCTCTTTATAGTTAATAGATCGGCTGGGAACGTCAAAAGCAAGTTAGTTAATCAATGCACAAGTTACTAAAAGCTACTTGACGGTAAGGAGAGGTTGCTATTCGTTCCATTAGCACATGCATCATTATAACACAAATTTAGGAGCGTTCATTATAAACAACATTTTACACGTCAAACGTATACGACTTAATTTCAACTGGTATTTCAGAAAATATAATTTGGTTTCTCTACCAAGTGTTTTTAAATATTATAAATGCAATGAAAATACAGTTATGTCATGAGACTCGTTCTGGAAAAGAAGTGTTATATCGGTGCATCCCTACTTTTTATATATATATTTCATTTTAGAAGTATTTTTTTAATGCACTGCATGATCTCGTGAATAATTGTACTATACATTTTGTTCATTGTTACACTTTCAGAAAGTAAAATGCATTGAAACACAACAAACAAACCAGGAATATGAGAAAAGAATCTGCAAATGCATTTGGTTACGATTATTTCTGGAAATATATAATGCATTACAATACACATTATGAATGTCTTATAATGCGTTATACATAAAGGCTTCAAGTGTTTAGGATTTTTAATCTATTTTATAAATTCATGTATTTGCTTTTATCAATCGGAGAAATCATTTAATGCATTCAGTGATTGTAGTCAAGTAGATGATTAAAAAACATTGCAAATAAATCTCTCTCTCTCTCACACACACACACACAGAAGGACATCCAGACAAGTATGTAAAGATCTGTGCTTCGAAAGATTTAGCGGTTTTTAATCTCATTATCTCTGTACATATATTTTTTTTACACATATGGAATGTCACAATATTTCTAAATCATTACAAAATAAAAACCTTATGATCATCCGGTGGCCAGTGTTAACCTTTCACATTGAGATCCATCACATACAGGCTTCTGTTTGCTTCCTTTGCATCTCTTCAGGAAGTTACGTAACCAGCTGTTATGTTCCTCTCGACTGCTGCAAGGATGAGAAACGAGGAGCTAATAATTCGGTGGCAAATTAAACAAACCGTGTGCATCGAAAGCTCTGATCCGGTCGGAAGCATCAGATTCAGATCTGCTGGAAACAGACGTGTGCATAAAGCAGCAAATTGTCACCTAATGATATCTCATAAAAGAAACAGTGCAAATGATCTAATATCTGATAAGGCTTTTTAAAAATAGTGGTGTTTCCGATGCAGCATGTCATATATCTTCTCACGTGTCCAGAAAACCTGCAGAAATGAACCTCACATTGAAACTGCTTCTCATTTCCATCAACAAACACGATTAGCAGCATTTTAAAGCTGTTGTGGCACTTTCGACGACTGTAATAACTCAACCGCTTGAGCTTTACTTAAGACTGAGACTTTAGACTTGAGTTAAGGTTAAGAGTTTACTTGGGTCTTAACAAAACCTGTCTAGAAATGTCATTTTTCATCACAATATCAAAAGAAATTATTAAAATTATATTTTACATAAAGAAAAAGAAGTGCATTTTAGTACTTATTTTTTTAAATTTGCCAATAAATTATATGATCATTAATTAATGATGTATTGAAAATTACATTATGTGCATATTTGTACTGCCATTAAAATTATTCTGATTTTAAATTTAACTTTTGAGTCATTTTATTATTATTTATTATTCCCAGTGATGACTTTTAGAACTGGAATACAGTGATTTTTTTTTTTTAAACAAGTATAAATTAAAAGCAACAATAAATATCATGAATCATGGTGTATAAATACTTGTAACGAAGGGGGAAAATGTGCAATTCTGAAAAAATTAAAATAAAAAATAAAATAAAATCTAAATCCTAAAAAATTAATTTTAATTATTTCAATTGTAGTGTATTTATTCATCACAGTAGTATTTGTAATTCCTTTAAATTTATGCTAATTTAAATGGAAATATTTATTTTGAGCTGTATTTTATTTTTCTCAGACATGATTTCTATTAGTGGAATACAATGATTTTGACAATTATTATTTTGATAATGTTTTTTTTTTTTAAAGAGCAGTATAATTAATCAGTGCATAAATAACTATACTGAAGGAGTAAAAATGTGTATAATTGTGAAAAATCTAAATAAAAAAAATAAAATTTGGTAGTATTTATTTGGAAATTTGTAATGTATTTATTCACCAGTATAGTATTTTTTGTTCAGCCATTTAATTTATATAATAATAAAATATTGTGTGTGTGTGTGTATATATATATATATATATATATATATATATATATATATATCGCCCCAGTGAATATCAATGTATCATTAAAATTGTATATATTATTTATTATTTAAATTGCAATGTATTAGCTCATCATGGTAGTATTTGTAGCACTGCCATTAAAATAATTCAGATCTTAATAAAAATAAATTGCATTTTATTAATCTTCATTTTCTTCATGCAAAATATAATTTTGGATTTTTTATTCTTCTGATTTTGACATGTTTTGATGAGAATCACTCCACATAGAGAGACAGAAGTCAGTGGTGTGTTGAATTAAGGCCCAGATTTGTCTCAACAAATAAAACGTGATGCAAAACTGATCTTGAGACGGTGCAGACGTCACGTGAATCTTGATCCGAGACTCGAGATGCACGGGATATTTCACCATCCACGAAGCGAGAGACAGAGAAATAATGGCTCAGTATAGTTCAGGGGCGACCCGAATCAGGGCTCACGTCCCATCACATCCAGGCGTGTTTCTCCGAGTCCACAGAGCCCCTTCCTCTGAAGAACATCCCAAACGCAGCCGTCGCTTCGGCTCTTGCAATCTGAAAATTAAGGCACTAAGAGACACAGTCCCATTGAACAGAACAATCAACCCGGTCGTCCCATATATAATCCACACAGTCAGCTGACCCTGAGTCCGGCCAATCAGAGACAGCCAATGAAATGAACTCCTGCTAGATCCTGATTGGACAACTGTGCGACGGAGGAGAGAATCTCGACACCTGTTGGGGTTTCCGATGGACTGCGATGAGGAAAGAGTTTCCCTGAATGAGTTTTGGCACACTAGGGTTTATATATGGCGACTACGTAGGGCCTTGCTACGAGAAGAGACCAAAGTCACAGAGTCTTTGAGAAGGAATGAGTTCACATTGTGGTGCTTCTCACGACCAGGAGGCTAGAGACATGAAACAAAACATAATGATTAAGAGAGCATCAGCATGATTTAAAGCCAAAAACACTGATTTTAATGCAATGTTTTGAGATTTTGAGCCATTTGGCTTTCCATAATGTGCCATTTCGTATGAGTTGGAAAACATCTAAAATGCATATCTTGCAAAATGATTTTCTTTCCCCCCTCTTATATTCTGAAGGGTTCGTTCACATTATTCACCTGATCTTTAAACAAATTCATAAAAACATGTTGCAAATGTGTTTGTTTTCTGGCTGCTGACAGTATTTTCTGATTTACACAGTGATAAAAAACAAAAAAATAATACAAATCCAGGTTCTGGAAAAACCTTTAATGTGTCGACAAAATCAAACTGGAATCTTGAACCTAGATTTATCCAATGTTCAGATTCACCTTCTGGAAATATATGCAACATAGTGCACGTTTAATTAGATAATGCTTTGCTTGCATATTTAAATAAAACATTTCAGAAAAATCCTCATACAAAAAATGTTTGTGATTTGTAATCAACTCATCTGATATCTATTAGTTATTTTTTTCACCCTATTCAATTTCAGTGTATTTCCTTAAAATAATATGTGCATGCTGTAAGATAACATGACACTGTTTCAGCATATAGTAGCATGTTTGCATAATATCATGAAAATGACTCGTGCAATATGCATCTGCAATGCATTTAACCTGTGACATTATATTAAATGTTCTGTAACATGCTCATGAATCACGAACAATAAAGAGGACTTTAATTTTATAACTGTCAGTTTTGATTTAAATGCACTTGCATTATTCCCGTGTGTTACCTGTGCAAAGGTGAGAGAGGCGCTGCTAATCTGAAGGATGTTCAGGACACGATCGGTTCACTTCAAACCACTCGTCAATACAGCTGGAAGAGAAGCAGAGTTACTGCACGACACACACACACACACACACACACACACAAACACGTATGTTAGCAGCTTTACCCTTTGTGATAGATGCAGAGGCAGGGCAGGCGTGCGATGGTGTCTCCCTGCACCAGCTCCTCCAGACATATTGCACATTCTCCGGTGTCCTTCGCCAGGACGTCCTCTGAGAAAACAACCAAGAACCCAAATCAGCCATAGATTCGGAGCGCGGAAACAAAATCTGCAGAAGCTGCGGGTAATTCATGAATCAGGATCGTCAAAGAACGCACAAGATTTTTTCAGTCATGTGACACCCGAAAAAAAAAAAAAAATTCAATTTCATAGCATTAGTTGATAATTGAATTTTATAAATAAATAAAGAGATAACTTAAGTTTTCAACAAATTATTGATTCATCATGCTAGCATCTGTTGCACTGACATTAAATGTATGCCGACTTTTCCTGTCTTTATTATTCTCAGCGATGATTTTTATTACTGGAATACAATGATTTTTAAAATTGACATCAGCATAATTTAAGAGCAGTACAATGAATATCACAGCATAAATACTTTACAGTTAAGAGGAAAAACGTGTGTAATAGTCCTGAAAAATCTTCATCACATTCTCAATAAATGTATTATTTAAATTGATTTTTAATTGTAATGTATTTACTCATGGTAGTATATGTTGTACTATATAGACCTCAACTGAACCTGTAAATAAAATTAAAGTCACACTTGATAAACGCAGCATGGGTCTCATTCATGAAAACCCAAAATATGAATAAAAAAAGTAAATGATATAAACATAATATTTACACAGAATTGAACTTGTTTCATGAATGAAAAAAGTATATTTTATGAATGAGCAGAAGGTGGCGCTGAAGATCTGTATTTCTGACCATCAGAAGAGCAGCTTCCTCTGATTGATTCCTGATCAAAACTACCAGATATTCAACTAGAAACATACTGTAGAAGAAAAACAGCTTCAGCCTCAGTGAAGTAACTGGATGCTGAAAAGTGTTTGTATGAAGGTGGTTAAAAATATATATTTCAAAGGTGATTATAGATGATCAAGACAAAACTTTTCTGTAACATGCACTGAGAATTAAGTAAATAAGATCAAGTTTGATTTCATGCTGAAAAACAGCAAAGGGCTGATATCTTAAGATCAGTAAGTCAGCAGCCAGTGTTTGTTGGCAGAGTGAGGTGAACTGACACCTCCTTCTCCTACCCACAACACCCTAGCAACCACCCACAACACCCTAGCAACCACATGACACCCTAGCAACCACACAACACCCTAGCAACCACACAACACCCTAGCAACCACCCACAACACCCTAGCAACCACACAACACCCTAGCAACCACCCACAACACCCTAACAACCACATGACACCCTGACAACCACCCACAACACCCTAGCAACCACACAACACCCTGTAACCACCCACAACACCCTAGCAACCACACGACACCCTAGCAACCACACGACACCCTAGCAACCACCCACAACACCCTAACAACCACACAACACCCTAGCAACCACACGACACCCTAGCAACCACACGACACCCTAGCAACCACACGACACCCTAGCAACCACCCACAACACCCTAGCAACCACACAACACCCTAGCAACCACCCACAACACCCTAGCAACCACCCACAACACCCTAACAGCCACACGACACCCTAGCAACCACACAACACCCTAGCAACCACACAACACCCTAGCAACCACCCACAACACCCTAACAACCACCCACAACACCCTAACAACCACACGACACCCTGACAACCACACGACACCCTGTAACCACCCACAACACCCTGGCAACCGTACAACACCCTGTAACCACCCACAACACCCTAGCAACCACACGACACCCTGTAACCACCCACAACACCCTGTAACCACCCACAACACCCTAGCAACCACACGACACCCTGTAACCACCCACAACACCCTGTAACCACCCACAAAACACCCTGGCAACCACACAACATTACAACCAAAACACCCTAGCAACCACCCACAACACACTAGCAACCTCACACCACCCTGTAACCACCCACGACACCCTGTAACCACCCACAACACCCTAGCAACCACACGACACCCTGTAACCACCCACAACACCCTAGCAACCACACGACACCCTGTAACCACCCACAAAACACCCTGGCAACCACACAACATTACAACCAAAACACCCTAATGAGCACGTAATACCCTGAAAACCCACCACAACACCCTGATGACCACCTAACAAATAATTTTTAAATGTTTTTTTTTTTTTTTTTAAATATCGAATTCGGTTTTAATTGTTGAATTAAATGAACAAACAGACTCTGGCTCTTCATGCCATGCATGTTTTAAGACGCTGTACTAAGAAAAAAGTCTTCCAGCTGTATCTCAGAGCCGGGGAAACTGACCAGCACAGGCTCTCTAATCAAACGAATGCGAGATCTCTAGCATGAACGGTGGTCATCTGTGCCTCAGTGCTGCTTTTCTAAATAAACAGAGCTCATCTATCAGGACAGTGACATTTACACACACCCTAAACTCTTAAAGGTGAAGCATGTGATTGGATGTTGTCTTTTTAAAGATCTGTCTTGCATGCATTTCAGAAGAGATTTTAAACTGAATTCTGACGGCAGACTGAATCTTTGATAACGGAGCACAGAAATCTCAATGATCTGAGATCTATCTACTCTGACTATTATTGATTCATTTGGATCTACATTTAGGTAAATTCGATGTAAATGGCACATGTAAAGTACAGAACTGCAGTATTGCTGTGATATTAAGGCTGTTCTGCTGAGTAAGCTGAATGTCAGCGGGAACGTCGCTAAAGCTCAAGGCCGTGACATCTGCGACCCTGTTACATAATATCAGATGAAGCGTCCCGCTGCGGCCGGGTCACATGAGACGGCAGATAACAGCGGCGCGTGGACTCTGAGCGACTGACCACATGTGAGCACTGGGAACACATGGAGAACAGCAAAACAAGAGCAGAGCGGGCCTGACTGGGCCAATCCATCTCACCTTCCAGAACTAATCTGGCTCATGTTTCAGAATGATTATGATATTATATTCTGTACAGTTTACAAGTATATATTTTAAATGCATGAGAGCATTCTGGGATGAAGCTCATGAAACCTGTCGTTAATGTGTCTGGGTCATATTCTCTCAAAATCTAATGGGAAAGGATGCAAAATCCAAAAGAAAATGGGATAATTAAGACATTAGTTTCATAAAAATTAAGCATATTTACCAGCAAAATTCATTTTAAATGAAAATATTTTATTCATTGTAGTGATGTCATACATATATAATTAGAATTTGTAGATCATGGTAGTATTTTGTTTACTGCCTTAAACTTGAGCAAAAAAATAATAAAAAATTAAAATAAAAAAAAAGTAAAAAAAAAGAGGCAACATGCCGTGTGTGTGTTTCTGTGTGTGTAAGCGTGTGTGTAAGTGTATTTGTGCACCAAGTGTGTGTTTGTGTGTCTAAGCGTGTCTGTGTGTTTGTGTGTGTATTAGGGGTGGCACAGTTCACTGAAAAAACAAAAACTGAACAGTTCAGTTCTCCACACACAGTTCGGCACACGCTGGAACTGTGGTTCAACTTAAATCTGAAAAAGCACCTGTAATATGGTTTGCTATAAATAGCACCTAAAACAAACAAGGTTCAGCTAATATACGATTCTGTTGATGGATGAGCATTCTGGATTCCCAGACATTACAACAACAGCGATGAGAAAAAAGAAAAGAAAAAACAAACCCTGGACAAACCCTGCACTCTTGCTCATTTAAGGTTTGTCAGATTAAACATTAAGAGCCAGATGACGCCAGCTTGTGCGCAGTGAGAAGATTTATGCATGCGCTCATCCGAAGCACGCAAACCCGCGCCTCAGAAAGCACGCAAATATAAGCTCTCTCTGAAGTATTGTGTTTAAATGGACACATTCACACAACAATTATATCAAAATGCCCGTCTTGGTAAGTATCCTACAGCAGACAGAGCCGGCTGAGCTAGGCCTGCATTCTCTTAAAGTGACAGTCTTTATATTAATCCAACAGCAACAACAAACAAATCACTCACTGCTCGATTAAAAGTATACCGTAGTCTCTCCATAAACAGCACATACCCAACCACACCGAAACCGTGACTCTAAAACCGTCAAACAAACCGAACCATGAAAAAGCCACCCCTAGCATGTATGTGTGTGTGTGTGTGTGTGTGTGAGCAGGACTCAGCTGTGGTGTCGTGACCTTTAGAGAGTGACAGGAACAAACAGAGCCATGGAGAACACCAGCAGAGACATGAACTGCTGCAAACACACACACACACACACACACACACACGCAAGCCAATCCATACCCTCCATACACATGGTTCAAGACACATCACACACACAATCAACAACATCCACATCAAGTTAAATCCATCTGAACCCCCTGGAAACATCGGTTCGTGAGGTTTATGTCTTGGTTTGTTGCTGACGGTGTAAACAGGCCTCGTTTAATCAAGACTCGCTGGTGACAGTGTCTCTCTTAAGGTCCAATTCTCACCATCAACAAACGATTTGGCTAAAAAAACTCCTAATTTGCTGCTTATTAATAGTTAGTAAGGTAGTTGATTAGAGATGTAGAACATGGTCATGCAGAATATGTGCTTTATAAGCACTAATAAACTAGTTAATAGTGAGAACTGGCCTCTATACTAAAGTGTTTACAAATATTTTAATCATTGTAAAAGATTTCACGGTTCAATTTATAGCCTTCATGCTTTTTTTTTTTTTACATCAATTGCTTGTTTTCCTCATTAAATAAGTTGCTTTGAATAAAATCACCTGCTAAATGGATAAATACTAATATAAATGCATTACATTCATGAGAAGAGTGATTTTTAGGGCCATTTTGTAAAGTTTAGTGACATTTAAATCCTCATTATTCATAAATGAGCCTGTAACACTCGAGACATCAGCACTGGTTCCTAAGAAACATTACTGCTTTCGCTCTAAATCTGATCAGCCTTTAAATAAGAGATAGAGAAGAGCAAGTAAAATCAACCCTCAGCATCGAGTCTGTTTTCTTTCTGTGGTCTGCATCTACGAGAAAGATGAGTATCGATTACTGCTCTCTCTCTCTATCTCTCTGTTCATCCGGAGCGCTTCATCTGCTGATAAACCTCATCCTCAAACGCAGCACGCAATCACACAAACATGTGACAAACCATCACTTTCTGATTAAACATCTGCGAGAAAACACACAGAAAACAGCCTGAATCTGCTCTTTCTGGAGCCTCCGAGGGACAAACACGTTTTTACTGAATAGAATTAATAAAAGCCAGTCACAAAATAACTACCAACACCCAGCTCTTTAAATATATAACTAACATTGTCTGCATAAAAACAGGCTTGTATCATTTGCAAAATGTAACTATATCATCGTCCAGCTCTAATAAATGTATCTAAATCTTGAAGATGTTACAATATTATATTAACATTAACCACATTAAATTTCTTTTTTGACTTTGAAATCAGTTAATTTGACTCTACATTAAATAAAACACACTTATGTATGCAACTTAATCTTACATAAAACACTATTTTAGTAACCAAGAAGAAACAACGATGAACAGCAGCAGATAAAACATTTGGATGAAAATAAGATGCATAAATATATTATATAACCTATATTAAATTCTAAAAAGTTTGTGCCTGAAATAATTTACTTAAAAAATATTAACATGGATAAATTATTTCTAACAAATTTTGTATTTATCATTTATATAAAAAGAAATGACCATTACTTTATATATACACTATGGATTTCCAAAAATAAGTAGATGCATAAAAAAAAAAAAAAAACGAGTAGAAACTGTGAAGAACAGCTACACTTGTGAATCGTTTAAAGGACCAAACGAACTGATTCAATCAAATGAATCATTTTCAACAGTGATAACTCAAACATTTATAACTAAGAGCTTTTATAACTGTAGGATTTGTTTCATGAGATAATTTATGTTCACACAATGCGGCTTGAGACGCTGTCAGCTCTGATTCAGTGGCACAGAAACACTGGTCAGAATCTCCGTCAGCTGAAGGGTTAATTAAAGCTGAACAGAGCGTTATCCTCATGATAACTCAGAGTGGACTCTTATTGATTCGACCCGGCTTCTCAGAGCCTGTTCTCCTGTCACACGGCGAGTGTTTGCACGCTGCCCCTTCATGCGGGTCACGGGACGAACAATGAACCGGAGCACTTATTTATTATAAAGTCTCTTTAATGCACAATAATGGCTGGATCTTTTGGGGGTACTTTCTCAGCCAAAACTGATATGCAATTAATTGGTGATTAATTGAAACACTGAAAAACTCGACAGCCCTAGTTAATGTATATTTGAAATCATTTTATGACTTTGTGAATAACCCAGCCGTCAGTGATTATTCTAAGGCTTGATTTTCCCATGGCAGGAGTCTCGTGTTGTTTTAGATCTGATTTTTCACTCTTTCGTCTCTGGGTTTGGCTCATTTCCCAGATGCACGCATGACTCTGTCCTGATGAGTTTATGGAAACTGACGACGTCTAAAAACAAGACAAGAGTAAATCATTCAGACTCACACTCATGTCTGAACAGATTCTGTACGACACCAGCTGGACCCTCAGAAACACAGAGAGGCTCGACTAAAATCATAACCAATATTGCACACACAATGCCACGTTTGCAGTTAAATAAATAAATAAATAAAAAACCTGCAGAGTAAAATAGTTTGGGCTTTACACGCTGTATAGAGAGCCACAAAACCAATGAAATCTGCTCATAAATGTCACCGGAAGGGCAGATATGATTAAATGTTAAAATATTTACAATCATTTTGTCGTTGATATGAAATTAAGAAACATGGGTTTTAATTGCAATTAGAGAAATGTTAATTAGCTCATTAAGTTTCCTAAAGAGCATGTCATTAGATGAGTTTTCCACGTCTTGATAAATAGTAATAATAATAATAATAATAATAATACCACTCTTTTAAGAGGAAAACCACAAATATAAATATTACTACTACCACCACCTTTTAGAGAAAATTAATTATTTTAATAATAATAACCACTTTTAGAGCAAATGCATAAATATAAATTCTACTAATAAAAATTACTTTTGAAGAAAATGCACATATTTAATAATAATAATAAAAAATAGCATTTTAAGGTCCTTTAAAAGAAATGTACAAATATAATAATAAAATTATACAATAATAATAATTTAAGTTTTTGATTAAATGCTCAATGTACTATTTAATACTAACACTACTAATAAATCACATTAATTTTTTAAATAATACAATTAATAATAATCATCATTATTATTATTATAAATATCACTCTTAAGTCCTTTGAGGAAACCCACAAATATGATTTAATAAATAATAATAATAATAATAATAATATATAATTTCCTTTAGAGGAAATAAAAACAAAAAGAAATAATGACTCTTTAAAGTTCTTCCACTGAAAAAGCACAAATTTACAAATAATAAAAAGCTGTGAAATATAGCGACATACTATCTTTACTGCGCAGACATACGTGACCTAGTATTAGACATGAGTAGCCTAGTGTGTGTGTGTGTGTGTGTGTCAGCATGAGACGCGTTAATTACCTGAACTAACAGACACGGTAAACATTAAAGCTGCTAGACACTCCATAAAATACAAACTCAGCACTTTCACTGCAGTGAACAACAAAGCTTTCATTCAGGCGACTAAATAAAGCTCGTCGCTGCATGTGTCAGACGTTTGAATGTTAACGCATCACAACCAATCACGGATTCTGATTCTGAGAGCAGCCAATCACGGAGTCTCCACAGCTACACACTAACATGATGCCCTTCTGTCTTTACCTGGACACTCAAACACATCAGCACTGCACTCAACACAAACACTCACCGTTGTACGTCACTCGAGGTTTGGTCAAGCACATGACCAGATGAAGGTCCATTTCATCCGAAGAGATAAACTTGGAGCAGACGGGGCACTTGAAACCTGTGGAGACAAAATCAGGAAAACCACCACATGAGTCCAGGTCTCTGGAAGTCTTTTAAAGACGTCCAGTTTAGGGCCACAGCTTCAGCTCGTGGAACTCATTTCAACACCATAGCAAAATATATTACAGCTACTTCAGCTATTTGAAAATAAAAACAATCAATTAAATGATTTCATTATTAATGTGAATAATATTAAGGAAATAATGCAATAACACATTAGCATGTCTCCAACAACAACAAAGAAAATCGAGTGACTACAAAAAAAAAAAAAAAAAAAAAGTTTTCCAGAACAACAAGAGAAAAACATTTACTCTGACTTTTAAAAAAAATATTTTGAATTAGATTATCAATTTAATTTCATTTGAAGTTTTAGTACTTTTGATGTGTTTATTTATTTATTTATTTTGCGGCTCCACAGTAATTACATTTTCTAAGTTATTTTAGCATATTAACTTTAAATGATTATTATTATTATTATTATTAGCAATATTAATATTAATTTAAATATTAAATATAAAGGACTGCACAATTAACTGAAATAATGCAAATATAATATTAATCATATTTATGCATCACTAAAAACATTATTATTATTTAATACATTATTCTAATGATTAAAAAATTAGTTTTATTTTGCCTTGTTTTATTTTACATTTTAAAATTATCCATGGCTCCGTTCAGTGTTATTATTATTAATAATAATAATACATAATAATAATCTGTTATTATTATTAGTGTTTTTATTAATAATTGTATTCATTAAAAAAATATAAAAAGGGACTGCAGAATAAACTGAAATCTTTAATAATGATATCACATTAATCATATGCATTCAATTATTATTCATCACAATTTTTTTTATGTAGAAAATCTTTTTTATTTTGCCACGTTTATTCCACATTATTATTGCTATATTATAAATTTAAGTTAATTTTACTAATTAATTTTTTCAGTTTTAATACTGAGATTTAATCAATCATATACATTAATAAATGATGATGATGATTATTATTATTATATTAATTATCTATTTTCCATCCAGTGTTATTATTATTTAAATTTTAAATGCCATAATGTTATATCGGGCATGCACACACACATCCAAGCTATAATTAGGCATAAAACACACTCGAAGGCCTCGTTATTTCCAGGAAACTGGTCTGGAAAAACTGGCTTGGCAATCTTCAACATGTGCAGGTGTTTCTCTGGGACGGACACAGCAGGAGCGCGATAAAGAGCTTAAAACAGACACAACCAGTGTGTGTGTGTGTGTGTGTGTGTGTGTGTGTTAATCCTTCAGTAGATGCACTCGCACTCACTCACACACACACACACAAACTAATTTCTGAAATGCATGTGAAACCCTGCAGAAAAAGACGATCAGCTGAGTAACGTGAAGAGCAGCTCTGAACACAACGCAGAGGGTTTGTCTGCTCACACACACACACACACACACACACACAGAGAGCAGCGGTCGGTTCCCGGTTTGTGTCTGTTCTCGGACAGCTCCGTGTATTTCCACTGTAGTAAAGGTTGTTCCCAGCCGAAACTGACTTCTTTCATATTTGTCGAACAATATACAGAAAACTACATCAGTATATCATCATAAACAGCTGTTTTTGTCTTACATTAATGTAAACCGATGAGAAAGAAAACACACATGCAACATGCAAGAGTGTGATCAAGATATGAACAGAGACGGTCAGTGTCCGACTTCTCAGAATAATACAAAAGTCAGTCAAAGATGTTTACCTGCGGCAGGTGCACAAAGCTTTAAATACAGACCCAAGCACAGCAGAGACGTGACACCTGCTCGTTAACTCTCGTTACAGCCGATCCGGTGTTTAATGACTCCAGAAACTGTACAGCGGTCACTAAACACTGAGCAATATTTACTGAAAACTATCACCGCTGGAGGAGCCCTGAGAGACACGCATCGACCCTGCTGATAAAACACCCATCAAACCACAACAATTACCATCAGATAACTCCAACAGAGAGGACGCAAAGCTGCAGAGAACGATCTAACTTCTGTTCATCTGTTTTCATCCAAGAACAACACGAGCCACGGAATATATACGTCTCTTCATTTACTGATTGAATTATGAGGCATATTAACTCAGACAGCATTTACCAAAAACAAACAAACAAACAAACAAACAAACAAGGCACGGATTTTGAATTTGATTTGAGTTGTAATGTATTTAGATATTTTTTTTTTAATTAGAATTAAAAATGGAATAATGTTCAAATAATTTATGTAGCTTTAATAAAATATAAAAAAAATTCCAACAGAGTATTTCCAAGTGAATATAACCATTTTCCATTTTTACAAATTAGATGATATTACCAATGTTTGAACCTATTTAGCCATCTATACGAGGTAATTAATGTTAACTAAAACTCTAAACTTATTACGAAAAACCCCCTGAAAATTCTATTAAATTTAATTTAAATTAACAAAAAAAAAATTTAATATATTAAAAATATGTATAATTTTACTATTATACATGTATATCAATTATTTGCAAAATTGTGTATAATATATGGAATTATACTGATAAATATATTTAAAATAAATGTAATATATTTAAATAAAATTAATTGGAAAATAAATGGAATTCAACAGATTTTTTTTTTTTTAAATTGTATTTAATTTAACATGCATTGTGGGTAACTGCTTCAAATTCTCGCACATGAATTAAAGAGCTTTTTTTTTTTTTTTTTTATTGAGTATCCGTGTATATAGACAAAATTAATACCCATGACTCCTGACGATATATTGACATCTTATGAAGCGAAACGATCGGTCTGTTCAAGAAACTGAACATTTATTACATTTTTCCTGTAATTCATCATCAGCACTCAAAAACATCATATATTCTGGAACAAAACTTCAAGATTCAAATTTTTATTCATCGTCTACAAATATAAGCCAATAAAACAAAAGATTTCTTCAACACATTGTCATAAAACTACAATGCAGCTTACACCAATATTCTGTGGTGGAGATATTCAGTCGGACAATACTCTTTCACAGCTTTTAAAGAGACTTAAATGAGCTACACAAAGCTTCATATTGTCTACAGGTGTTCACACTCATGCATAATAAAGATCTATTGTTTTCTTACCTGCATCTACAAAAAAAAATTATAATAATAGTAAGTCAAATTATGTTGAGACCAAAGTTGAAATGACATTAAATAAATAAAAATTATGCTGGGGGGTACAACTTTATCTAAATTTTAGTTAGATAAAAATTAGCAATTAATGCATTTTTTTTTATATATTTTTTTAAATGTGATATTTTAAATTGCAGCAAAAGTCGGACACAATTATGTGTTCATATATTAATATGATAAATAAATAATATTAATTATAAATTGTAATAAAATATATTAATGATAATAATAATTATTACTGCTACTACTACTACATAAAATATTTTCTTAAATGTTAAAAACAAAATTACCACTGAAAAACATCGCTGCAAAAAAAAAAAAAGCGTTTTATAATTTACAGACCATCCCTATAGCCATATCATCACAATTTCAGTTTCATTTAGCTTAACCATGCAGCCAATAACTAGTTAATGATTCCTAATATTTAACCATAACCATAAGTGTCATAAAAGTACTTCATTTGACTTCAAATGCGTCATAAGAACTGTGTTTGTGACACTTTTATTATGCTTTTAAGAGCTTTACAGTAAAAATGCGCTTTCGTCATACAGTTTCAGAAGTGATATGAGGGTTTATAGCCATTTCTCTTCCATCCAGAGAGTTTATAAGACCGAACTTCACCTGCATCCATCTGCAGTGTACCTGGAATTCAGAAGTGGTCTCAGGTGGGGAGGACTGACAAAATAAACCAACGGAGAGACCAATAAACACTGTGGAGAAAGAGGAAACGTACTTCTCTCTGTGCTCCTTGATGCATGAAATCAGGAACTGGGAACTTTTAGACTTTTTAAAAAGCTGAAGTGTGCAATTACCAAAATAATGACCGATTCCCCAAACACCCTCCGCATCGGTGATTGGTCGGTCCAATTGATAGCCCCGCCTCCAAACTCACCTCATTGGTCGAGTCAATGGTGTGATGCTCACACAAACAGCTCTCCAAAGCACCAGTTTCTTTTTATTTCAGGACTGAACTGAGAAACAAGTTTTTATATGCAAAAACCGAAATAAATACAACACTACAAGAGTTCATCTTGGCAGCATCAGGTGTCTTTATTACAGCTTTAATCACACATCATCTGAGCAGGTTTCTCGTCCTCGATCTCCGTGTGTGCGACTGACGTAATCAGGCTAAATTTAAAGCACTGAGACGATGACACGCACAGACAGCAGAAAGACAACAATAACCCAGGGTTAGGCCTGCGATTTCCCTTTAAACGCAGTGAGGAAACAGATCATGGATGAGTGTGAAGAGATCGGATCATTTCGCTGCTTATCCTGAATCTTATGGGCTTTCTAATGCATTTTAATAAACTCTATCTGTATGTTTTTATGATAGTATATAAATCCCACACCGCATGAATTCAGTTGTTGTTTTAGGAGTCTAATAACTCAAGATTCAGAGTTTCTCAGAGCTGCTTTCTTTCAGAATCTCTTCTTCTGACTTTAGTAGCAAGTAGGGATGTCAACGATTAATCGATGATCGATTAATTGTCGATAAGAGATGCAATCGATTAAGGCTATCGATGGTCGGTTAACCGATTCAATGTTGGGCTGCGTGCGGCTCATGCGCACTCAACACGTGCGAGCGGCTGTGAGTGACGGTGACGATATATAAAAGCATCATCATTCATTCATAATGTACAAATTAAGCTTTTAATGTGATTTAAACTTTAAAGTACATTAAAATAGAAACAACATAAAAGTTCTTCAACATTAAATGCAATAGAAATGTAGTTACTAATCATTTCATCAGATAACTGTTTTATATCGTGCGCTTTGCAGGGCTGCGGGACACAGTGACAGGACAGGTCTATTCATTCCTACAACTTGTTAATTCATTCCTACGAATTATTAATGTGGCAATTGTCCATGTTTCATTAATTTTGTTCCCTAAATAACCCATGATTTAAGTGAAATAAGGGAACAAATTAATAAATCGAACGAATTCTTAATTCATGAAATCTTTAATTTCCCTTCCCATTTTTACCACTGTAAGAGATGCGAAAGCAGTTATTAAAAGCGAAAGATAATAAAATAAACCTGGGAAATTAGAGGGTTAGACTATGAAGATTTAGGAAAAGAAACAAATATACTGAATTTGTGGAAATTCGTGACCAACCGGCAAACCAGAACAAAGCCGCGTAAATGAAGACTATGGGGTCCAAAAGCATGGTCGCGATGTAACATTTTCCAGTTAACCTATTATTCCTCTAATAAACAAAGCTTTTATACCACACTTGTCATAATCAGATCTTATCATTTCTAAATAAATAATTGCTGGATTCAAAACAGCGATTAATAGGCGCTGTGACCGACACATTCCTGGAGCATTCAGTTTAAATAGACCGTAGTATACCGGTCCACTCTGCTGTTATGCCAAGGACGTTTTTGCTCATATGAAGAGGATCTTTTCCGTCTATATGCGAATGCGTGTTAAGTACAAGCCTAGTTTACATTGTAAATAATAGTTTAACATTCAAATACATTGCGAATATGGAAACATTTCGATTTGTGCCGAATGAGACATGAGCAATAACCTCCAAATAAATCTAGCCAAATCCGCGCTCGCTCATCCTCGTGTGCACGCATGCACTGTCACGATCTAATGCGCTGTATGCCGGATTTTAAAAAATCTGACATTTTCTAGGACAGAATCCAGCAGGATCAAATTAATGTGAGCAACTGTGTTTTGGTGCAGCAGCGCCGATGTAGTTCACTTAATGTGCAGCGCAGTCACACGCGCTCCACATTTCGGATAATTTTATACAATAATGTCAGTTGAAAACATCGCAATTGTGCTTTAAAATACAACAACGAGCACCACAAAACCATTTAAAGAGGCGCGTTCAGCATTCTCCGTGCGGGATTGGAAACTGTCAACAAAGTAAAATGACCTCAAAAGTATGGCGCGCTCTCTTCGTTTTATCAAATGATCATAATCGCATCTATTCATTTTATAATCCTGCTACTAGCATTTTATTCAGACTAAAACCTCTTTAATTCAAGTGAGAAAGCGTTTTGTGTGTGTGTGTGGCTTTTGCACATCCTGTCATACCGCTGACTGCGTGCCTGCAATAGACGCATTTTGCAGTATTATGGTTAACGATTAATCGATTAATTGATCGTTAATTTAAACGACGATCGATCATGGAAATAATCGAAATTTGACATCCCTAGTAGCAAGTAACGAACATGCATTGGAGTAAAAGTATAGATTTTAATGAGGAAAAACAGTGCAGTAAAAGTGAAAGTTGACAGAAATATTCAAACTGAAGTAAATACAGATTCTCCTGTAGTGTAAGTATAAAGTGAGCGGACCGCTGCTTCTAAATGCTGCAATGTTTCAAGTAAACAAGGTGACGATTTCTATGACAAACACACGTGTGAAGGTCTTCTGGGAGCGTTTAATCTGGACTGTGCCCAATAATCCCTCTGGAAACTGGATTTCAGCACAGAAACAGCCTCATGGAGCTCGTCTACATACTACAGTGAGTGTGAATGGATATATTCTGATATTTTACACTCTCATTGTCAGAAAACCTGTGCATCAGCGACACGTCTGAAGGAGTCCTATCTCCCGAGGGAACATCTATAATTCATAAAGCTGTCAGCACGGTCAAGCAGACGGATGGAGAATTAAACGGGTGTTTAGTGTAAAAAAGGTCAGCGGCATCCTACTGTAATTTGACAAGGTGACACATAAACAGCATTAAGTGCAAGAATACCCACACACTTACAAATGACAACAAACTTTTTCTTTAAGAATATTTCGATAGTGGAAATTAAGTATGCAGATATTAGATACCTTAAAAAACCTTAATAAATAGTAAATATTTTTTTTTTTTTTTTTTTTTACAAAAAGTGCAATGTAAGAGTAGAAAAAAAGAAAAATGCATAGACAGGCCTAGAAATCAATGTTGTTCCGCACAATATTTTTGTGAAAACTGACACATTTTATCTTTCAGGATTCACAGATTAATAGAAAGTTCAAAAAAGGTCAGCGTTTATTTAAAACAGAAATATTTTAAAACATTATACATACATTTACTGGTCACTTTTGATTAATTTAATGCATCCATAAAATCTTTCCGATCACTAATTTTCTGAATGTGTATCTTTTCATATACAATACACCATGTTTTTATGCTTCATTGTCTAGTCCTAGACATGTATGAATACACACTTTGTATTCTGTGAATATAGAAATGGAAACACTGAGGAAGCAACAGTGTCAGCTATTCAAATGACCTGACAGACAGACAGCAGGTTAGTGATCCACACTTCCTGTTTATAGCTTAGACAGGAAGACATCGTGTGACCAGCAGCACAGAAAACCAACCAACTTCAGTTTGCTTTTTAAAGCAACATTTAGAGTCGTTCATTCTGAAATCAGTCCGAAATCAAACCCAACTCAGACAGGACAAATTTACTTGACCTGCTTTCGATCTCCAACAAATGAACCAACCTGATAAAAAAAAACCACTAGCAGTTCACTGGAGTTCAAGGATCTCCTGGACACAGATACAGATGAGATGATTATTCAGCAATCAGGAGGTGCTCGAATCTAACACAAAAGGGTGCAATTCGACTAAATTCAAGATAACTTTATAAATCATGACTCAAAACCTTGTTAAGAAGTGCTTTTGCATATTGCACATAGAATGCTAATTTTCTGCATGCAGCGAATTTATTGGACGACCTGCTAAATCTGCTGAAATAAGCAGTATAGAGACTTTTTTAACCATCCCATTTGTTAATCGGAGCATGCATAGTTATTTTGAATCATTACGGCATTCAGCCAATAATATCCTGTAAATCTGTAGATGATTTGGTGCGTGCAATGCCAAGGTCATGGGTTTGATTCCCAAGAAATGCATGAAGTAATAAAACCCAATCTTTGTATGCAATGCAAGATGCTTTGGATAAAAGCGTCTGCCAAATGCATAAGTGTGAATGTAAATAATTTCAAGGTTTTATGAATGTATGAGACATTTAAATGGAGTACAGTGCCGTGTATCAGTCGTCTGCTTGCAGAGATAATCACACGACTTATAAGATTACATTCCTGCCGTTATGATGCTGAGATGATCTAACCGCTCATGCATTCATGACTGACAGTCTCCCTCAATAGCGTTCATCTAACCACACGACTACGAGGATTTCAACTCTGTAAAGGCCTGTGGAGGAGCAAATCAAACAATCCTTATAAGAACAATAGACATTGTGCAAGAACACAATGTGGTGCGTTACAAAAGATACGGCATTAAAAAAAAAACGGATGTTGAAATGGATCATGAGCAGCTCTTCCTGTAAATGACAAGTCTAATTAAAGCTGCAAGTCTTTGCCAACATTTTCATTTCTGAAAACTGACTCGGTCCTCACTTTCAGGCCATTCAAAGTGTGGAGGAGTTTGTTTCTTCATCAGATCTGGAGAAATGTAGCATTGCTTCACGTGCTCTGCAGTGAATGGGTGCCGTCAGAATGTCTGATAAAAACATCCCAATAATCCACAGCACTCCAGTCCATCAGTGAACATCTGGAGAAGACAAAACCTGAAACACATCCAGCATTAAGATGATTTTAACTCAAATACGTAGAGTCTATAATCTATAATAACACTTCCTCCAGTGAAAAAGTGTTCTGGTCTGAATCAGGAGAGAAATCTGCACAGATCAAGCAGCGTTTAAACATCTCTAAACTAATATGTGATGCACTTTTTCACTGGAGGAAGTGTTATTATGGATTATAGACTCTATGTGTTTGAGTTAAAATCATCTTCATGCTGGATGTGTTTCATCTTTTGTCTTCTCCAGATGTTCACTGATGGACTTCAGCAGATCAGACGTAAAACAGGAATCCTTTCTTTGCCACAGCTTGAAATCATAAGCCTCTATAACAGCAACATTCATGCACAAATACTCCAGCTACTTGATTTGCTCGTCCATAAAAATAAACTTGAAATGATTTTCACTAGTGACTAAATATTTATATATATACCAGTGTCTAGAGGTCATGGAAACATTGTGAGGGCTCATATATCCATAGCAGAAACACATGCATTCAGCTGCATTCCCATGAGCATCTCCTCTTGAGAATAAACCGATCCATACGATCTGTTCTGCATCTGATTATAATGTGTCCTCTTCCCGTTTATGCCCAGAGGGAACCGGCTGCTCATATCAAGCTGGTTCAACTCCACAACGATTTTCTGCAGGACTTTTAACATGGACTTTAATAAAGAAGAGGCGGAAAATGACATGAGGGTTCATAAATAAATAAAGCATTTATTTTTGGAAAAATCAATCCTTTAATCCTCATCTGACTAAACCTTGGGGCTCAAATGCTGACCAGCAATATTAGGCTAGAGAAAGCATGGCTCATTGACCTTTTCCTCGAGCAAATCGTTTTCAGCCTGCCCTGAATAAAGCATCTAATATATGACTCCATACATACGAGTCTCAAAAGAGCTTCATCTGCGAGCGGTTTCTTCAAAACTTTCCAAGCTTTCCACTCAGCAAATACCTTCAGGAGCGTGTGGAGTCAGTCATGCCTCGGCACGAGATGCAGAGTGATCAGCACATGTTAAAACAAGCCTGTGATGAGACCCTCTGTGACTGAATATGAAGCAGTGCTGGAGCTGGGTCATGATGCAAAGGCTTGTGACTGAATTAGAGATCTCAACATTCAACATTTTTGGGTCACATTTGTGTGGGTCACATTTCACCCCAAGAAAAAAACCCTCAAATTAAATTAGCATTTATGCATTTGGCAGATGCTTTTGCAAGAAACTTGCATTAAAATATATAGGCAACATTATGTCCAAAAAAAAAATAAAAAAATAAAATAAATAAAAAAAAAAAAAAATATATATATATATATATATATATATATATATATATATATATATTTTTTTTTTTGGACCAATACAGCAAAACGTTTCCAGAATTATGTAACATAAAAAGTCAAACATCCAGATACTTTACAGTAATCAAGTCCAGTTTATTTGCACAACACAATGTTTCAAAGCAGCTTTACAGAAAATCATGATATCAATGTTGATGATATCTTAATATCTTCATGCCTTTAGTCACATTTTTCAGATCAGAGCTAGACGACAATATAGTTTATGGTTTATATTTTGCAATGATAAAAGCAACCAAGCAGCTGAAATTTACAATATAGCATATAATCACTTTAAATGAGTGTTTGTGATGACGCCATCCTTAAAAATAATCTTGTTTGCCGTTACCCGACCGACCCTGTCAATTTAGGACTGACTCAAATTATTTTTATTTTTTTGCTTTTAATCCGACCGACTTGCCGATTGTAAATTTGGGTTAAGACAGACCAATTTTTTTTTTACTCTTCAAACAACTAATACAAAAGCAATAATATTAATTATATTTTACTAAGTATTGTAAATATATTAATTGCCTAGGCCTACATACAAATGAAGATCCCGTTCTTCCTTTAAACCTTTACACTTTTTTCCCGTCTAGTCTAAAACTTCGAAAATCTATTGCACGAATCGATTGGACCAACCAACACAAGGTTAGAAAACGAAAATAGGAAATGATTTTAACGGCAACTTCTTTTAGTCATAAAAGATAATCAGAATTGTAAATGGTTTGCCTTTATTTGTGTACATTCACATTAAAAATAGATCTCTGTGTGTAAAATAAGCCTAAAGGACAATAGGATGCCGCTGGTTTCTTTTTGTGCAGCACAAAAACTTTTGTTCTTTGTCTTAATTTATTAAGTAGAAATATATTACTCGAGAAATATATTTTACTATGTAAATATATATATAGGCTATATACACCATAGCCTAGATTAATTACATGTAAAGTTAATCCCAGGGAAACAAATGTTAGTATTTTTAATTCAATTCTAATTTGAAATAGCTAATCTTGTCGGTTAATGGTTAATTATTAAGTAACGAGCGTCAGTTGTCGGTAAGGAAAAATAACCGAAATGACCATCCCTAACAACAATATTAACTTACACAAAGCTGCATTCAAACAGCATGTCATAAGTGAATGCGTTGGCTCTTTGGACGTCTGCGATGGTCTGAATTCAGATGAAGTCCAGAAACAAAACCGTGCAATGAAGACATGCGTGCTTTAATGAGTCTCTCCATCAGAACAGTCTGCTGTGCTGTGCATAGAGTCATTTACATTAAGTAAATACCGATCGACGATTAGTCAGCTAGTAAAATGAGTAGGCTAGTCCTGGAAGCCTTAACATCTCAGCTGCTGTAAATATGCCAACCTCAAAAACACAACAGCAGCGATCATTCACCAGCTTGTGGGCCAAGCCGTTCCGGTTAAGAGAGCCACACAAAGCCTGTCGAGTCAAAGTCAAGGCAGAGAAACACAGAGAGCAAAGAGCAGCCACAACAAACACTTCCTGATCTATTTAACACGAGAGTGAAGCGGGAGGAAACTAAGCACTGTGTTTCATGTCCACACGGCTCGGCTCGGCTCACTCGGCATGCTTGTGTTCACGTGTGATTTACTAACGGTGGACCGAACAGGGATCACGTGTCCGGCGGCCTGAGCTCATGCAGCGATGCTGAACCCAGCTGCTGGATCGGCTTTCATCGCTGGTTTGTGGTTAGCGAATAACACGAGGAGATCATTAAGACGACATGAAGTTAAAACTAACCTTCATTAATAGTCTTAAAGTTTCTGCAGTTATTGTGCTTAATTCATCTGTGCACAGCTGACTGGAAAGTTTTTGGTGCAATGCCAGCACACGATGCATTACAAATATGGTTATTATTATTTCTTTTATACATACACTTTATTGTTTATATTTTTTTCTTTTCGCTCATGCACGTTCAGACATTAAAATTAAACAGAAATTTACAGACACTAAGGGTCCCACGGCCACCACTGAATGCATTGCAAATTCTCCCATTCATAGTTGAAATTTTCACTGCAATGCATGAATTAAACATTGAAAATTCAGTTTTCATTTGTGTTAATAGCCGTGCATGCACATCATGATTAAAATCTTAAGAAATGAAATGCATTCACTACAAATGACACTCCTCTCTGATATCGACTCATTAAGAGTGTTTCCAAGATCTCTTTCACGTCGATCAACACGGTCACATGCAGAACTACACTGGTATTTCCATACAGTTCTAAATATTCTTTTCAAAGTCACAGCAATTTAAAGATGATGTTCAAACAGCGGTGATCTGAAGAGATGAAGCACTTTAATACTTAAGTTTTTTACGTTTTACGAGTCTGTTAAAGACAGGATTCACCTGTGCATTTCGATAAGGGAAAGTGAACTTAAGTCTCGTTTCCCTTCTTGATCTTATCCACAGAAGCTTAAAAGTCATACTTAGCCATTCCAACGATGTTTAAAGATTAACTTCAATCACCAGCGAGAGCCTGTTACAGAATTAAAGTTCAATCCAGGCCACAACGGCTCAGAAACGGACTTGAATATTTCAGACTCCGTCAACAGCCAAAATTACACTAACATCAGCAGTTATCACATTAAATCTGTCAGGCCATATTTCACCCCAACATAAAAGAAAATAAAGTATAGTTAAAGAAATGAAAGGGTTTGATTGACAGGTAATGCATGAACTGATCAAACTTTATGAATGCATGCATTTTTGGTATGCATAAATACAAAGCATCTGCCAATTGCATGAATAAAAACATAATGTAATTGGTCTCGGTGTAATCCTATAATACACATGGGTGATTTTCACTGCTGAGAAAAGAAAATGGAAATCTGACTGGATAATATCCTCACTGGAGGAAGTGTTATTATAGATTATAGACTCTATATGTTTGAGTTAAAATCATCTTAATGCTGGATGTGTTTCAGGTTTTGTCTTCTCCAGATGTTCACTGATGGACTGGAGTGCTGTGGATTATTGGGATGTTTTATCAGACTCTCATTCTGACGGCACCCATTCACTGCAGAGCAAGTGAAGCAATGCCACATTTCTCCAGATCTGACGAAGAAACAAACTCATCCTGATCTCTGATGACCGGAGGGTGAGTCTTCAGAAAATGTACATTTTAGGTGAACTATTCCTTTAAAGCAGTACAACAAATAATCAACAACTCTGCTTGACAGAGAATGTTACGTCAAATGTGCACAATGCATTGGTCCCAAAAATAAGCTTAATTTTCTTATTTCTTCTGATTTTGGGGTGAAATGTGACCGGAGCCTGTTCTTGAGAGGTTCATGAGATTCAAGCCAGTTAAACCACATGACACCCATGTTTATGAAACATCAGATTACGGAGCAGTTTCTCAGAAAAACGACAACAAAAAGAGCCACATAAAGACTGAAGCTCTCGGAAATAACCATCTCTCACACGCAACTCTACACCTGATCAGAGAGCTTCCCAACCACAACCTGTTGCAATCTCTCACCACCGCTGCACCATCAGGGTCACATGCATTAGTCAAAAAACCTGCAAAGCTGCACCAGTTCAGAGAAGATCTTCCAAGGGTTCATCACATCCTTCTACAAACCCACCAGATCACTTCAACCCCAAATAAACCAAAACATGGTCTTTCTTCACTCTAACTTGGTCGGTTTAACCTAATAAACGGTGACGTGACCTAGTGGTTAAAAATCTGTGAAAAGTTGACTCCGCCTATTTAAAAAAAAAAAAAAAAAAAAAAAAAAAAGAGCAATGCTTTAAAGCTGCTATAGGACTAGGTGTACAGCCAACAAGCTAAAAAAAGTTTGTTTGTTAACACTGAAATGAGTAGATGGGAGTTGAACTAACGCGAAAACCATTCCTAAACTTTCCAATCTAAACTAAAAGGTTGAAAAAGACCAAACTCCACAATGTTGATTCAGTCACTATTAAGTTACCCTTGATCTCATGACATAAAGTGGTTAGTTTACAAATAACAATCATGAGATTGACACTCAACCTACTTGGATATAAATAAGTGCATTGATATTGATATTAAAATGTTGAAGTGAAACTGTATGTGCATGAAATACGTTAACAATATAAATAGACAAGATTAAACACACAGATTAAATATAGCATATGAATAAATAACGCGGTAAAGATCTCAGGTGAACTAACGTTAGATCAAACTCTTACCTCCGAAGAGATGAGGCGACAGGTGTGCAGGTAAAGATCCGATCACGAGTCTCGGAGCGCCGGTGGACCGCTCGGTCTCCTCCGGTGTGCTGTTACCGGACTCCTGAGGACTGTACGCTCCAGAGCTCGGTATAGTGATGCTCGACTGGGGTCGCGCGCCCAGGCCACCGGAACGCGTCCTGGAGCCGGTGTAGTGCGCGGTCGTCGTCGTTGAGGAAGACGACGATGAAGATGTAGCACCTGAGGCGCCGTGCGCGTGATACCGCATCGCCATAACCGCCGTCCTGCCGTTACTCGACGGGAGATCGGAGCCCGAGTACGCTCGTGTGCGGCCGTTGGCAGCGGGACTGCTCTGTTTGGCCCCCATGCCAACCGACACTTCCCTCTGATTTTTAACGATTAAAAACAAACAAACAAACAAACAGTTAAACACACGCACACTGACAGCGAGCGAACGGGAAGCGTCGACCGTTACATCTGACGTCACGCGCGTGTCAGCGAAACTTTTTTTGAAAGGGGGTTTAAATCGCGCTCGCGCGTGGAGTCGCGGGTTCCCGCGCTCGTTTCTGCCTCCCGCGCTGCAGTTTCCAAACTAACGTCCTCGGGGCCATGTCGTGGAGCTCTGACGCGACGTTCTCCTCGTAAACCGCGCGCTGAAAGCTGCTGTACCCGCTGCGGGAGCTCATAACCAGGGTTGCCAGGTTTTCACAACAAAACCCGCTCAACTGATGCTTGGGGGAGGGTGAATTCACCGGTACAAATCGCGTTCCGGCGGGTAAAATGCACTTTTTTTTCGTTTTGGATGGGTTTCCCCTGATAAAATTCGCATTCACGTTATTGTTATTAAACAGTATGTTATTAAAACAACTGGCGGCGACAGTGTTAAAGTAGTCAATTTCCGCGGACATGGCAACACCGGTTATTACGCAAACTCAACGTGTTTAACTGCTGCGTGCAGAGTGCGAAAGCGAGTCGGGGGCGGGGCTGGCCGGTGACGTCATAATCCCGGTAAATAGACCCTGGCAAGCGTGCTTGTCAGCTGTTGTTGTTGTGGTTAATGACACATTTAAAATTAAATGTAAATATACAGCAGACACAGCTGCATTTGTGTTGTCATAAACCTATTTTCTGATTGCATATTATTTTATCACAAACACTATTATCAATGCACACAATAAAATAAAAATAACGGTGTAATAATTTGTAAATATATATATATATTCCAGGAAATTCCTGGAATGTCGAAGGATTCCAACCATGCACTGTAAAAATAAATAAACAATAATAATAAGAAAGAAAGAAAGAAAATGAGAAAGAAATGACAAAAAATATTAGATTTGATACTGTAATTAAAGTGGTTAGTTGATTCTTAGAAGCTTCTGGTCAGATTATAGTTGATTTATCGCAATAATTAACATTATTATTATCTCCCCATACGTTTCTAATAGAAGCCATTTAAATAATTATATGGAAACCAAATTAAAGACAAAATATGAGACAATACCTCCCCCTGCTGGACATTATTAGAACTGCAAATCAAACTTCAGGTTAGCGTGTGTCCCTCATTTAAAGTCATAGTTCATCCTAATCGTGATTTCCATGCAGTGTAAGTGAAAATAACTTTAATTGTTCTTTTATATGCTTTTCTGAAACACTCACAACAATACAACATTATAAAGGAAACGGAAATTGCAAATCATTTCACTCGTTGTTGCTGCAGTATAAATATTTATAACAATGCTTATAAACAATAATAACAATATTATATTTTTTGTGAAATAGATTTTCTTTCTATACTCTCGATTTCATTGAGAGTAAATACAGGAGGGGAACTTCATGAAGTGAACGTGAAGAGGAAGCTACAATGTTTGCTTTTAAAACTCCTACAGTTTGTGCTTGAAGCAGATTTATGTTACAATGTTTCATCCATCAGTTCATGAGCACAAAAGGTTGTGGGTTCAATTCCTAGGGAACACATATTGATTTAAAAAGAAATGTATATCCTGAATGAACTGTAAGTTGCTTTGGATAACAGCGTCTGCTAAATGTATAAATGTATAAATATATAAATGTATAAATGTAAGTGTTCACACACAGAGAGACACTCATTTAACATCATTGAGACACTGCTATAGTTTTATTAATATTTTGAATTAGGTTTTATTTTATTTTCTGTTGCAGTTTAAGTTTAGTTAAAATTTAATTATTGTGTTTTTTCGTTGTTGTTGTTATTATTATTCGTTTTTATTAATTTAATAACTCATTAATTAATTTAATTTAAGAATTTGTTTTAGTTATAGTAGTAAAGTTAAACAATGAAAATTTTAAATGTTTTTTTTTATTTATTTTGGCAGCTAGCAAAAATATTATAATATATATGTATAATACATATATATAATTTTATTTGTCATTTAACATTTATTTCATTTCAAGAATTTGTTTTTTTTCTAAAATTATTATTATTATTTTATTGTTGTTGTTTTTATAATTATTATTCATTGTGTCAGCATTCTTATGATTGTCATTATTATTATACACTATATTAATAATAATAATAATAATAATAATAAATATACCCTGTGTTAGGATTATTATTATTATTATACTCTTTGTTAGGATTGTTGTTGTTATTGTTGTTGTTTCTGTCCTCAGATAAATTAGCCTTTAAATTTTTTCTTATAGAGACGAGAGTATTTTATGACTGAAAACATGAACTTTCCCTCCTAATGCTTTTGTGCTGAAGCTGCGCAGCTGTATTGAGTGGGGAAACCCACCAGAAGTGTTTTTAAGGGCCCACGGTGACCCTCTCTGTGCTTCAGTGTGAGACGCAGCAGAACTCTGATGTTTTAAAGCGGTTCCCTGGACGCTGGGTTCCCCGCCGCAGGACACAGCAGCGAACCAGACGAGAACAGAGCTGGACGCAGACACACAGATCCACAGATCCACAGATCCACAGAGAGAGGGATGTGGGGGAAACCGAGGAGGAGCCTGAGGAGCTGATGAAGACACGGCGCTCCGGTGAAGCCGAAATCAGCCTTTAGCTCATGACAGATAATCAATCAGCTGCTGCTCTGAATCAATCCTACAGCAACACTGGCCTGTGTGTGCAATTACTATTACAAACTAAAAACAAGAATTGTTTCATTTATGAACAATTTCCCCAAAAATAAACATATGCAATTTTTTATATTCTTTAAAAATATATATTTTTAATATATACAGTGTATTATATATTATTATATGTATTTTTTTTTGTGAATAAATTTAAATACATACTTCATTTTCTAGTTTTTGTAATAATTAATATATATATATATATATATATATATATATATATATATATATATATATATATATATACATATATATATATATACATATATATATATATATATATATATATGTAATCAATAAATATAAATAAATGATTAATAAAAAAACTTCATTGTTTCAGTATACTTATGATTTTCATTATTATTATACACTGTGTTAATAATAATAATAAAAATAATAAATATACCCTGTGTTAGGATTATTATTAGTATTATTATTATTTTACTACTCTAAAAATATCTATTTATCTTACTTTTTAAAAATGTAAATGCAAATATATATATAACTGTTTTAAATAAATCAATAAATAATATATATTTTTAATAAAATGAAAAAATGAAGGAATCAACATTTATTCCAATCTAACAATAATAATTGAACCGAATCCTGGGTGTTTTCCTGCAGGGTCTGTGAGTGTCCAGCAGGGGGCAGCGCTGCCTGACTTTAGAGCAGCTGCTCGTGGGACATGCGGAGGAGGATTTTTAATGCTAATTATTTTTGGGTTTTACACTTAAATAAATATTTACATAAGTAGCCTACACAGTTTCTCAGTTAAAGGTGTTTGATTCTAAAACTGAGTACCCAGAATGAAACGCAGAGGTCAGATGTAAAGCGGCTCTTGTGATGGACGTGGAGCAGCGCTTCAATCCGTCCAGATGTGTGTGAGCTCTGGGACTGGAGAGAGACACAGGAGTAAAGTTCAGTTAAAACACTGATGATGACCCATTAATTCTGCAGCATGCGTCTGGGCTTTTGAGACCCCTGATGAAAAGCAAATACAATGAAACACACTTTTTCACACTTTTTCTGCTGCAATCTCCAACCCTTAAAGAAAAACAATTATTTATAAATAATTTCTCTAAAAATAAGTATAACCAAAAACATACATATTGTATAAATGTATTATTATTATGCAGTATATAGAATTATACTACTATTCAGTAAAATATTTTTATTGGCATTTTTTAAATTTAAATAAATATTTTTAAACACATTTTAAAATGAATATTTAACAAAGTACATGTACATTAATAATTATTAAAAATATAATTTAAAAGTAAAATATAAAAAGTATATATATATATATATATATATATATATATATATATATATATATATATATATATATATATATATATATAGTATTTTATTATTATATAGTATTATATCTATTTATTTACATTTTTACTTAAATTAAAATGGAATTTACATTTAAGTAATGATATATATAAAACGTAATATTTAAAAAAATGTGTTAAATTATTCTGCAATATATTTTTATAAATAAGAAAAACTATTTTATATCAATCAATCAGTATATAAATAAATAATATTTTAAATTTGTTTTAGTTATTTTTTTTTTTATAAATAAATGTAAATAAATAAATAAATACATTTTAACATTTAAAATATTTTAAAAAAATGTATAGAGAGATTAAACCCATAAACTAAACTAAATTTAGAAATGTTGCTTTGGCAGATAGCTGAACTATTAAGTTGAAGCACTAAAATTATTAACAAAAAATTATAAAACCAAAAATCTAAAATAAAAATGAACCTAAATTCTAAAATTTTTAAAAAAGCTAATAATTGAACAAACAATGTGAACACGTGCACAATTTCTCAATTACAGACGTCTGCCTCAAAAGCATGCTCTAAAACTGAGCAGCCAGACAAAGATGGCATCCTTCAAACACTGCACATGAAGCATCAGATGCTGTGACTGAAGGACAGCTCTCTCTCCAGCATTATAAAGCTCAGCCAGCAGATGCCCGTGGATGCTGTCACATTTCTGAGCATCTACAGGTCTGAGGAGCTCATGATTGTGTTGTAGAGATGTGTATGAACAGTGCAGGGATCCACATCACTGCTCTCTATCACACAGACTGACAGATCCAGGCCTTCAGCGCTGAACATCTATGGCAAGCCATTTCAACATTTAATGCAAATCTATTCTCATGCCAGGACTTACTTTTTAGAAGTTAGTATATCTTCAATTAACTACTAGTACCTTTTAAAAACATAATAGTACTTATTTATTACACACTAGTACCTATTAAATATATACTAGTACTTATTCATTAGACAAAAGCACATATTATTGGATACTAGTATTTATTTATTAGATACAAGTTCATATTATTAGGCACTTGTACTTATTTACTACACACTAATACCTATTAAAGATATACAAGTATTTATTAGATGCAAGTATGTATTATTAGATACTAGTATTTATTTATTAAAGATTAGTACCTATTAAATATATATACTAGTACTTATTCATTACATACTATTATTTATTAATTACATACGAGTTTGCATTATTAGCTACTAGTACTTATTTTATTAAACACTAGTGCCTATTAAATATATACTATGCTAGTGCTTATTCATTAGGTTCCAATAGTAAACTGTTCTATTGTTACTAGTTACACATTTGAAACTTTTGCCAATGACTTCTATAGTATTTCTGTCATTCACTTATCAATACAGTTCTGACTAGTAAGGATTCCAAAAGGGACTAGTTAATTTTTATATACTAGTAGTTATTCATGAGGTACTAGTACTTAGTTTTAGATACCTAATGTTAAATGCTAGTATTTAATCATTAGATACTAGTATTTATTTATTAGCATTCATTTATTAGATACTAGTTTTTATTCATTTTATTCACTTGTACCTGTTAAAAAAGATACTAGTTTGTATTTATTAGATACAAGTCCTTATTCCAAATGTTACTAGTAAGACTCTGCAGTGGCTATTCTGACTAGTCATAGCATAACATAGCATAGCATAACATAACAGATTATAACATAACATAACATAGCATAGCATAGCATAGCATAGTATAACAGATTATAACATAACATAACATAGCATAACAGATTATAACATAACATAGCATAGCATAGCATAACAGATTATAAAATAACATAGCATAGCATAGCATAGCATAGCATAACAGATTATAACATAACATAGCATAGCATAGCATAACATAGCATAGCATAACAGATTGTAACATAACATAACAACATAGCACAACAGATTATAACATAACATAACATAGCATAACAGATTATAACATAACATAGCATAGCATAGCATAACAGATTATAACATAGCATAGCATAGCATAGCATAACAGATTATAACATAACATCATATAACATAGCATAACAGATTATAACATAACATAGCATAGCATAGCATAGCATAACAGATTATAACATAACATAACATAGTATAACATAGCATAGCATAGCATAACAGATTATAACATAACATAAGTAAAAAATCAGTTGTGACTAGTGAGATAAAAAAAAAAAAAAAACTTTTACTAGCTGCTCCAGGTGTGTGTGTGTGTGTGTGTGTGTGTGTGTGGGTGTGTATATGTTTGTGTGTTCACTGCTGTGTGTGTGCACTTTGGATGGGTTAAACGCAGGGCATGAACTCCGAGTATGGGTCAACATACTTGGCTATACGACACGTCACTTTCACTTTTCACTTTTAAAGTGATTCTAAAATCTAATGAAAAGTAATAGTATTTAACAAATAAGTACTAGTGTCTTTAAAAAGGTACTAGTACCAAAAAAACAAGCACTAGTGGCAACTGAATATGTAGTACTTAATGGAACAGATACTAGTCACACACAAAAAAACAAGTACTAGAAGTATTGAAATAGATACTAGTACATTTTAAGGATTCAATTAGGTATTAGTATTTATTGGCAAGTGCTTAATTGAATAGATACTAGTAGCTAAAAAAGTACTAGTAGAATTAAAATAGATGGTTGCATGTTTTAAAAGTTAAATGTAAAAACGGCTTGCCACAGAACATCGGAGATTCTGTTGGCCAATCAGGAGCGGAATGTGGGAATTACAGGTTACAGATTACAGCGATAAGAGCAGAGAAGATTTGCACATTATAAAAGTATTCATGTGAACATTCCTCACCAGCATCAAGTGAGCAAAAATTTGCTTATTAATTGCCTGGAATTTTTTCTCCATTATTCCAAGTCAATTTAGGCTGAGATGTCGCTACAAATTAAGAAATAGGCAGATTATGTGATCAGAAATTTGGACTGATTTCATTAGAATTTCATCACAGCCGGATTTTAATGTGTGTTCATCTGTCAACACTTCAGATAAGACTGAAATCAGGACACTTGCTCATATTTTCAGGCATGCAGGAGGAAAAATGCTGTGTTGTCTTACCTTGGTGCTTTGTAAATATACAGACACATACACGTTTAAAGCTCATTTTTGTAAATAAATGGACTGAATTAAATGCATTTTTATTTTTGGATTTAAAAAGAAAATAAATGCAGTTGAATTAACAAATCAATGTCTTGAAAGAATTTAAAACATACCTTTATTTTATATTTTAAAATAAATAAATAAATAAATTAAGGTGATTATTTACTCATTTACTGATCACTTTGTATAATAATAATAAAAATGATTAATAATAATAATTATAGATTTTTTAAATAAAACCATTTGAATTGTTTTTAAAATAATTAAAAAAATTTTTTAGAAAATAATTGCAATAATAATAATATTATTGTGATAATATATTATTTTTTATTTAAATAAAAAAACTAATAAATAAATAAATGTAACAAATTATTATTTTGAACGACTTTTAAATAAATACATTTAAATAAATACATTTATTTTAATAATAAAAAATATATATTTTTAAGAAATATTCCTATTTTTAATTTCTTTAATAAGTAAATTATTTTTTTAAAATATTTTTTTAATTACACATTTTTCCAATAATAAAAAAAAAGCACAACACAAAATTACTTGAAATTAATTCTCAAATAAATTAATGCTAAATTGTGTTAAAACACTAACAAAAATGACAGAAGCACACAACAAAATGACTCAAAATTAAACTAAAAATAAATTCAACATAAATAGTTAATAAAAAATGACAGAAGCACACAACAAAATAAATAAAATAAATACAACTAAAAGCAAATAGAACCTTAAAAGCATTTTTTTTTACGAAATTATAAAAAAATAACTAAAAATAAATTAAATTGTTATGTATTTATGTATTTATAAATTAATTTATTTACATTTATGAACTGATCAAATCTATACATTGAACGCAACATCTATCACTTTGAATAAAAGTGTCTGTAAAGTGTCTGTAAGTGTCTATAAAGCAATGCATATGAGGTCGATATGTATCTTTCCAGAGTAAAGGAGTGGTAATCTGAAGCACATTGGCGTTACACTGATGTTTTATTAAAGTGCAGACATGAATCTAAACCCCTCAGGTCCAAATGAGCTCAAGCTGCTGCAGTCGCCAACATCTAGATCAGTGCTGTTCACTTTGGAAGGCCACTTTCTCAATCACTGTGGTTTATTCTCAACCACGCCGGCAGGTGAAAGACGTCCGTGTCTCCGGTCGCTGGTTTATTAACCCCATCAGCGCTGATGGAGGTCCGGAAATAAGAGAAAAATGGGAGCGCCGTCCAAACGCAACACTCAGAAGCCAATCGTCGTCACCTCATGATCACCCCATCTCTAACAAACGAGCTGCTTTCAAAGCCACCGCTTCGCCTTGACTGATGGGAAACATTAAGAACATGTCGAGAGATCCTGTTAGTCGTCGAGTTCACACGAGCAGAAACGCTGCCAAACTCCAGCGGCGAAGCCTCTTCCAAGAAACCAAGACGAAAAATACACTCAAATACATGTTTGCAGAAGATTGAGTCCATCAGAAAACCAATGGCTTGTGTTCTGTTTCTCGTCTTTCACCTCGTTCTGTCAAACACAAGATTTGCTGCAACACTTTTTAATCAGACTGTGTTTATATTCATTAAAAGAAGCGTAAGAGTTCACCAAGGGTTCAAGCTAATGAAAAGCTAATAATTAATGAAATCATTAAAATTAAGTAATAAAGATAGATAATAAGA